>NC_138538.1:18232446-18284946 GCF_964234715.1 Podarcis melisellensis
GGTAGGTCCTCCTAACTATCCCAATTGGTATTGGGTGGGTGGGTGAGAAGAGAGAGTGCAGGGTTCTGTGTTTATCAGGGAAACAACCAGTATGAAGAAGTTGCCACTGCTACATGAGGGAGAATGCCTTTGATTTTTTTTTTTATAAAGAGGAGCCGATCTGTCACTTCCAAATACTTTTAGAAAAAACATCCCTTGGTATTTTTGTTTCTTCTTGCCCACATTATTTTTGTCGCACTGATCTGACACAGGATGAGAGAAGGCAGTAAAGTTTTTGTGTGTGCTGGTGTGTGTGTCTGCCTGTCTTGAGACAGAATGACGGTTCTATTTTCCCTTTCCTCTTTTATGTCTACATATTTCCCGCAGTGAGCCTCAAGCTTGCACACACTGCCCTTCCCAGCCAGCATGGCTGCAACAATTACTCTGGACATTTTCACTTCTGTTTTAGACCAACCAGTTTGCTGTGACATTCACACTCAAGCAAACTGTAGTACAGTGGAACCTCGGGTTACGTATCGTCCTCCTTACGAATGTTTCGGGTAACGAGCTCCACTAACCCAGAAGTAGATGTCCCTATTTGCAAACTTTGCCCCAGGAAGTTGCGTGCCAGCGACGCAGCAGCAGCAGGAGGCCCCATTAGCAAAAGCACGTCTCATGTTAAGAATGGTTTCGGCTTAAGAATGGACCTCCGGAACGAATTAAGTTCGTAACCAGAGGTACTACTGTAGTCTTAATTACGGTTGGTGGAAACAAGTCAACTTCAAAAACACAAGACTGGCTCACATGTAACACTAAAAGAGCCTTCACAGATCCAGCGGCCTCCTGACGTTTTGGTCTACAACTCCCAGTTGGTGAACCCTATGCCGAACCATCAGGAGGGAACAAAAAAAAACGAAAGCGAAGATGTAGAGATCCCAAAACATGACTGATGGATGACCAGATGGGCTTAGGTATAAAACAACCTAGTGTGCCATTCTATATCTAAACCCTTCTGCTTCGTAGATTAAATGAAATAAGTCTCACCAGGTTTACTATGTTCAGCAAATCTAGCTTCCCTGGGCTAGAAATCATTACATCAGTAGGCTGTTTTTTAAAACCCTCAAAACATGAGACTTTACTGATTAGTTCTGTTTCACACACCCTGCTGATCAAGGCTCTCACATCTACAAATACGTGAATTTGATAAAAATGTATGGCCGTGTAAAGAAAATCTGATGTCATACATGTCTAATGTGATGGATCTCATTTTATATATTTATATAACCAGCACTCTCAGTTCAGCCACATCTTTGCCCAAAGATTGTTTGAAGTTAGGATTCTCATAAATCATAGGAACCAACAAATTTATGCAAATATATAAAGAATAATTGAGCCCAATAACTGTAACAACTAAACATACCCAGAGAAGCAGGATACCGAAAGCAGTGAAACAAATTAATGTAGAATGTTTTATTGACTCACTAATTAAAACGATGCATCCATTTCTTCATGACAACAAACAGAAGACTATAAATTCCTTGGTTTGTTTTTATGTGCAAAAATTGGAATGAATCTGAAAGATGACATGAAATTTTATTGGATACTATTTCATACACTGCTGAAAGGAAGCTGCCACTACAGGTATTTAGCACTGCCAAGCACAAATTCAGCAGACTAAGCACAATGCTTTGATGCTGCCATAGCAGGTCAATAATTTGTACACAGCCTAATTATTCATACTTCAGATTCTCTAAAAATGTTTTCATGGGTAAAGCAAAGATGAAGCAAGCAAACAAACCCCCATTGAGGAAAGGGTTTTTTTTGGAGGGGGAACCCCAGGGAGCACTCAGTTTATTGAACCAACTTAAGTGATTTTTGAAAGTTTTAAATAGCTGAAATGCCAATAAAATGAAGTGTACCTCAAAACTCAGTACAGTATAGGCAAAAGTTTCTGTTAAACTTTCCCTATAGGGAAAATGAAAAAAGAAGTGGCTATTCCTTCAGTGGCCCTGAAACTTGCAAAAATATTACAGAGCCACAAACTCTAACCATTTTGTTTGAACAGTTCCAAGCTTGAAACTTAAAGCACTATAATAAGATTGATCAGAATAAACCTTTGGCCACTTGCAGAGCTGAATCAATTTTCCGCATTCATTGAAATATTAAATCAGTAACAGGGGAGTAAGCAACATTGCCCCTGTTCCAGCTATTATGAGCAACATAACTTTAAAGTCCCAAGAATAGTGGTTTGCGTAATTCCAAGCACTGGTAATTACCTTTAAAGGCTTGGGACCTGGATAATGCTTTCACCTACATCAACCAGCCTATACACTAAAATCTTCCCCAAAGGCCTTCCTCTAGGTGCTGCCGCCACCATTTGAAGCAAATGGGAGAGGGCCCTTTTGGTTGTGACGAGTCGCTTGCAGAGCCCTCTCCCTACGGAGGTTTGCCTGGCAAGACTGCAGATGTCGTTTAGATTCCCAGGCTTTTAACCTCCACTGTAATTTTCTATTGCTGCAATAGTCGGTGTTGCCTTCTGCTGTTTTTGCTTGTTACTGTTAAGCAAAATTTTGAAATGAAGGCAGTGTAAAAATGCTATCTGCATGTGATAGTGTTGGAAACAATGGCAAAACTACACTGGAAACCAAAAATCAGATTTAAAAAGAAGCAGGATTTTAATTTACTCACCTATGGAGAGTTGTTTTGTTTCTTCAAATCACACAACTGTTTTCCATCTTATGTAAACATTTAGGCTAGTATCACAACCCTATCCATGATTACTCAAAAGTATCCTCCTTTCAATTCAGTGAGGCTTACTTCCAGGTAAGTGGGAAATAAGGATTTTGTGAGCTGCAACTGTCACAGGGAATTTAGAAGTGGCAGAAGCCAGATAGCAATAGAAGGCTAACTTACTGTTTCAACATACAGTGGTACCTCTGGTTACGTACTTAATTTCTTCTGGAAGTCCATTCTTAACCTGAAACCATTCTTAACCTGAGGTACCACTTTAGCCAATGGGGCTTCCCACTGCTGCCGGGCCGCCACGCAATTTCTGTTCTCATCCTGAGGTAAAGTTCTTAACCCGAGGTACTACTTCCAGGTTAGCGGAGTCTGTAACCCGAAGTGTTTGTAACCCGAGGTACCACTGTACTAATTATGTTACAAAAATATTTGATGTCTTTCTTGGGAAGAGCTGCTGCAGCACTGCTGCTTTGGGTGGGTTCGAGACATGTCATAATTTTCTTCATTTGCACTTGCCTAACTAATTCCTACTAAAAAGGGGCCAAGTTGGGCTGCTGTGACAACATACAGCAATTCCACTTCTCCTAAGCATTTCCAGTCGCATATACAGCAGTGGTGAGGAAAGATGCTGATAGCATTCTTATCAATCGCAGCTTATCACTATTTTGTTGCCTCAAATGAGTTTGCACCTTGTGGCAACCAGATGACTGCATCATTATCAAAGCTATTATTCCGCCACCCCACCCCAAGTCTTAAACCATCAACTGGGGGGACGCCAATCATCGTGACAGGTCAGCATGGAACCTCCTGAGAAATGTGCTTTGCGACCCCACCAAATAATAAGGGCAGCAGTGCTAACAAGCAACTTTTCCCAAAATGACCTTTGGGTACCTGTTGTACTGAATGCCACCGGACTTTAACCTCTCTGGAAATCTAGAAGAGGGAACATACAGAATGCGTGTGTGTGTGTGTGTGGAGATGAACCTGTCAGAGTGCTTAAACAACAAAGGCCAGAGAGGCATGGGGATGATCTAGGTTCCTCGATGTGTGTGTGTGTGTGTTGTAAGGAGCACATTAAATTTACAAGCGGAGAGCACTAGTCTAGGCCCTTAAATATTAGTGCGCCAGAGTGCCACCTTGTGGCTAAACCATCACTGTAATAAAAAACCATTTCAGGGAAGGTTGTAATCAAGATGGCTGCCTCGGGAAAAGAGAGAGAGAGCGTGTTCCCTCCCTCCCGTCACCACAGCTGCCTGCTGCCTTGCCTGAGCTGCCTGCATGGCTTCTGAAACACTCACAAGATGGCCTCCACAGGAGCCAAACAGAGACAACAGTTACAGTGTTCAAGGTCTACAGAGGTGGAGCTAGGTACATACCAGATCAGTCATGCCACAGAACTCATCCAGTCTTATTAACATCTCTTCTATAGACTCCTCTATTTCTTTCACCTGGAAACAAACAAACAATCTTAAGGAAGTTGCATCTATGAAAGAGCAAGGCGATCGCCTTCCAAGAATAGACATTCGCACGGTCTGCATTTCAATAAAGTTCAGCAATGCCACTCAGTTATTAAAAATAAACGCTGGTAATCAAATAAAATAATCATTTGCCATTTAGCAATTAAGTGTCATGCACAGGCATGCAGGCACAAAATCAAGGTTTTTCAAGAAATAGGCTACATTTTCAAAACGGATCGCCTCTGAAGTTTCAAGACTACCCATGGCAATTCTCAAGCATACGATACCTTCAAATTTTGAGTATTTCATGCTTGGACAGTCTGCACACATTATAGTTGGTACGTTGCTGAGACATAGGTCTACTGTCCGAGCACAGATCAATTTTTAAAAATGGAAATCACATTTAAGTTGATGATGCTAATTGTTAAAGAACCCAAATTATTTCTCCATTTTACAGCGATCACTCTTGAGAGCAATTTTAGACAAATACAAATCTTTGTTGAGCTTTTAAACTTGGATGTTCACTTCTTTCAGAGTGGGATTTCCAAGGAAGTATTTCTATTGTATAATTAGCAAAAGCACCAAAAACTCTTGGGATAGCATGTTGTAGAAAGGAAAAGAAGTGAGAGGAGGTTTGGCCACTTGCAACATCTACCTTCTCTCTTTTGTGCTGATGGAAGTTTAGAACTTCTGTGTATACTTATAGAATGGTGACATTTTCTCTAAATTTGTTGTTTGGAAGACAATTTTAGAGTTAACAGTCTCAGCAGCCAATCATTCACACTTGGAAAAGTTTGACCACGTTAAAAACTGAACAGGTTACTTAGGGTCTTGAAGTGAACACAGTCATACCTCGGGGGTTGAAGTTGCTTCAGGTTGAGCGTTTTCGGGTTGCGCTCAGCGGCGACCTGGAAGTAACGGAACGCATTACTTCCCGGTTTCGCTGCTTGCGCATGCGCAGACGGTCAAAATGACATCACGCGCATGCGCAGAAGCAGACACGGGTTGCGTTTGCTTCAGGAAGCGAACGGGGCTCCGCAACGGATCCCGTTCGTATCCAGAGGTACCACTGTATAAAGAGAGAATTCTGGTGAAAACTAGTTTTCTCTACCCACCTCTGGACCATCTTAGGACTGGTGTAGACAACCTGGGATAAAACCTCAGATTTATAGCCCACCCCACTCAGGGTCGGCAAGTAAACCAAAACGTAATGAAAATAAAGGAAAACAATTATTCATAAATAATATGGCCTGAGTCTTAACCATAGTTGACCAAGGCTAGTAGCTTTGTCACAAACTGCCCTCATGCCAGCATAGGTACCTTGCATTAACCGTGGTTCATGCTAACTGAGGTTACTGTGTTAACCATAGTTCCAAAATCGTATTAAGATGCACACTGACTGCCTAATAGCTTCCAAGCCAAGTTCAAAGATTTGCTGCTGACATATCAAGCCCTAAACAAGCTGGGACCAGTTTAGCAAACTTTCTGCCCCAGTACGGACTAAGAGTGGTATCCAACTAACCTGTTCCACCAGTGCAAGGATTTAATACAGAATAAGTGAATTAGGGTTGCCCACTGTTCAAGATCAAAACCCTCTTTGTAATTTCATATAGCGGTTTTGCCACAGAGGTATTACCCCTTGGGATAAAAACACAATAGTTATAGTATGGGGATGAAAAACTATAAGACTGAAGGGATTTGATGGAAAAAAATTCAGTTCCAAAACGTTGCCATCAATGTGACATTGCAGGCTTGTCTTTAAATGTGTAGGCAACACCTATCATAGCACCTTAACCATCTAGTAAACCAATAGCTTTATCTTAAAACAACGAAACAAAAAATATTCATAGGGAATTCTTTGAAGAAGGTACTTCCTATAATGTCTCTGTGCAAGTATTCAAATAAATATTTTGATTATTTCTATATCACCAAACATTAAAAGAAACCAATATGGGCAGTGAACAATATAAAATGATTAATAAGATTACATCAAGAACTCAATAAATCAGAAGAATAACTCAATTTAACTGGATCACCTCTTAAGGAAAGCATGGGCAAACAAATATGTTTTAGGTAGGCACCTAAACGCCCTGTGGGTTAAACCACAGAGCCTAGGACTTGCCGATCAGGTCGGCGGTTCGAATCCCTGTGATGGGGTGAGCTCCCGTTGCTCGGTCCCTGCTCCTGCCAACCTAGCAGTTCGAAAGCACGTCAAAGTGCAAGTAGATAAATAGGTACCGCTCCGGCGGGAAGGTAAACGGCGTTTCTGTGCGCTGCTCTGGTTCGCCAGAATGGCTTAGTCATGCTGGCCACATGACCCGGAAGCTGTACGCCGGCTCCCTCGGCCAATAAAGCGAGATAAGCGCCGCAACCTCAGAGTCGGTCACGACTGGACCTAATGGTCAGGGGTCCCTTTACCTTTACCTAAACGTCAATACTGAGGCACCTGACTACTATTCACTGGGAGCAAATTCCAAACAGCAGGCGACACAACACTAAAAGCCATTTTTGTGTGGACTTAAGAGCATGCAGCACGTCTTAAGAGCATTTATTTCAAAGATCCAAGTGACCAGACAGAGGTATATAAATCATGGCAATCCCAATTTGCTTGGGTCTTTATTTGCTAAGAGGAAGACCTTAGACTTGGCCCGCTAGCTTATTGACAAGTCAGTGCTGTTTTCTCAGCAGTGGTGTTACATGTTGTTGAAAGGACTCCTCCTTGAACAACTTCGCTGCACCAGCTGCAGCTTCCATCCAACTTAAAGGAAAGGTGCATATAGAGTGCACTGCTGTAATTTAATGGTTGCTGACCTTCTCAGGCATATGGGCACATTTCTGAAAATGTATTCTGGATACCAAACATAAAATGGCTACGATGCAGTGAGACACAGCACAAAGTAGCTGCCGCATCCAAAGGCGCAGTAAAAGAGACATGGCAACACAATTCTGCAAATATGGAAAACTTTAATTTAAAAACTGCTTGCAACATGTAAATAGCCAAACACATTCTTAAAATCTCCTTTTCCAAGCATTATTCAGTCTTATCTGTTGCTGGTGAGGTGTTGAATATTTAAAGCTAGAAGAATATAAATAAAACGTGTTTCAAAATTATTCTTGAACTCGGTTATTCAATGAATATAAATACATGTACCATCTATCACAAATGAAAAGATTTATTTAATTCCGGCTGGCTAGTAATCATGCTATTTTTATTATTTAAATAATTTTTATTCCACTCCTCAGCCAGAAAAGGCTCCCAGAGTGGCCATACAGGTCGCTAAAAAGAAAAGGAATAAAACACAGAACCTCACCCCAGTCTTAGAATCTGGAAAGGCATGGCATGGCACAAAAGGAAAATAAATTGGGAGGGAGGAGGAAATGATCAAATGCACATAGAAGTTATTCATTACAAAAGTATGAACACACAGAATAGAAGAGAGTAACTGATGAGAGACAACACACCAGAGTTGTGGTTGGAAAACACTGCCCCAGCCTTGCTGACTGTATAGACTATGCTGCCTTTTACTGGTGACAAGCTTTTGAAAAGCACAGAATGCCACTTCAAGGAAGAATAAAAACAGAAAGAGTTGTAAGCCAAGGAACAGACTTACTACTCTCACAAACTGGGACCACACCCATTTTATATTATTCTGTCATCAATGCAAAGGGAGGGGGGGTGGAGATCTTGCAAGTACTCAAAATGTGCAAGTACTGTAGGTACTTTGGCATTGCTCATTTAGTCCCATAAACAAAAACTCATCTCAAACAGAAGAGAATCAGAAAACAACAGCAGCAGGTTGCATTAATGTTTTAGCTTGTGCCAGCAGCTTGTTTGCTAAATTATAATAAAATAAAATAAAATAAAATAAAATAAAATAAAATAATAATATAATATAATATTATAATATACCAATACTATCATACCATTGCTAAAGCCTATACAGGTACTTACTACATTATTTCACCACTTCCTGACATTAACAGAGAGCAAGTATATTTTTGCAAGCATGAGGTTCAACTACATGATATGTCAGTTACTTCTAGTGCTTATAGAGTCTATGAAAAAGAACACCAGAATGTACATATAGGAAACAAAACAATGGTTAAACCACAGCAAAATGAATACTGAGGTCCATAGCTCAGTGGTAGAGCCCCCTGCATTGCAAGCAGAAGGTCACTGCTTCAATCCCAGCATCTCCAGGTAAAACAGGAAAAGACTCCTACCTAAAATCCTAGAGAGCTGCTGCCAGTCAGTGTAGACAATATTGAGCTAGGCAAACAAACAGTCAGACTCAGTATGAGGCAGCTTCCTATGTTCCTAATGCAAGTTCATAGCGTTTTACCCATGGCAATGTCTAAGTCAAAAGCAAGGAGTATGTGATGTTTCTTTTAGCTTCCATTTTAGCAAAGTTTATTGAAAAGCTGGAACCTTGGTATTTTTAGATTAAAATCCAAGGAGTATAATCTACATCAAATCCATTGCAGGAAACCTATAGCTTCACATCTGGAGAATCTTGAGATCCAATCATATAATGAGATTGGTTCCTATGGAAACATGCCGAGTTACATGTTTCAATACTTTTACCGTAGGATTTTGTGTATCCTTCCTGTCTGAGAGTTGGATTAAAAAAAGGAACACTATTTAATCATTAAGGAGACTCTGCACACATAATATTTTAACATCCTTAGCATCGTTCTGTACGTTGCCTTGAGCAGTATTAGACATATGACGTACACATACAGTCATACCTCGGGAGTCAAACGGAATCTGTTCCAGAAGTCCGTTCAACTTCCAAAACGTTTGGAAACCAAAGCACTGCTTCTGATTGGCTGCAGGAAGCTTCTGTCAGACGTTCGGGCTTCCAAAAATAGTTCACAAATTGGAACACTCACTCCCAGGTTTGCGGCGTTTGGGAGCCTAAACTTTCGAGAACTAAGCTGTTTAAAAACCAAGGTATGACTGTACGTATATTAAACAACATTTCAGGGGCAGAACAGAAATTGTACACAATTCAAAAATTAGTAACTGTGCACAGTTCTGTGCCAAGTGACACATTTCAGTCACATAAGACCCAAAACAGTAGCACAAAGGGCTTTAGCATCTATATATGGGCTCCACACGAACCCTGCAATTCCCCCAACTGGAGGAGGTCAAAGGAACATTTGTATCACATTCAATTCAGGCAGAACCAAGGTGCATTTAGACTTTTTTAACCAAGATAGATCTGTACGCTCTGTAGTTAGTAGCCATGGTACTGGAATGATATGGATTCACTTGGTCACTTCAGAGTAAAAAAAAAAGCAAGGTCTAAAAGGCACAAGTAAACCAACACAGTTTCAGCTGTACAACTTACATTACTCTTAGCACTGCAGCCACCATGGAATGAACCCTTAAGATACAATGAGAAGGCGGGGGGGGGGGGGCAGCATGGACCTCAACACAGCCTTCATCATATTCTCTCCCTAGGCCAGTCTGGGCACATTCAACAATACTGCTGCAAATCACAAAAACAGGAAAGGAACGCTGAGCCTGCAGCTCATTCATTCATCTTTCTCCTAGTGACTCTGAAGATTTGTATTTGTCAAAGTACATTAAACACACAAAACATTTTCAGACATCTGCATGTGGTTATTTAACGTGAATCTGCTAAAATATGTATTAAAAATGACTATTAGGTGACAGACAAATTAACATATCTATTCTACAGCAATACGAAAGACAAATGAACACACACAAAAACACAATAAACAAACAACGAACACCGGATCTTTTGCAAAGCTTCAAAGCTAATGGATTTCTCTTTCCCCTTCTAATTTTTTTGCTGTATTCTTTTTATTCTTATTCTTATTCCTTATGTATGGTTTAATAGATCTGGGGTGGCTAAGCTACAGCCCCCCAGACACTGCTGAACTGCAACTTCTGTCATCGCTGGACACTGGCCTATTGCAGTTTGAACCCCTTCAGATATACTGTGCAGATGTGCTCTAGCAGCAGCACCATCTGCAACAGCAATTTGCTGCAGTTGCTCCCCCCAAGGAGTGATTGCTACTGTTGATTTACCTCTTCTTGCCCCATATCACAGATAAACCAAGGGTAGCACTGCCAACGCCTGGGCACTGCTCTTTGTGGTGTCTGTCCCCACCTAGTTCTCTAACTGTAGCAGATGGAACACCAACACAGAAAGGAATCAGGGTGTATTACCTGTGACAGTGCAACTTTGGTATTTTCTCAACTCCACTGACAGATACCTCCTGCTCTTGAACTGTTTCTATTCCAACTTGTCCTTATAAGACCTGCTATTTAATTTAAATAACTGGTACCTGAGTTTGCTTTTTTCATCTTTCCTCCCTGTCCCTTTTCCTTTTATGTCATGTCTTTAAAACTATTAAGAATAAGAACAGGGGTCGTCCTGTTTTAAATGACTGCATATAAGCCACTTTGGGAGCCTTCTGGAAGTTACATTCTAAATAAATAAATAAAACCTTTTTTTATAGTGCAACTATGCACATGCTGACACAGAAGCAAGTCTGGGTGCATACAGCAGCATACTTTGCATGCAGGTCCAAATTTCCATTCCTGGCATCTATATACATCTTATACTGTACTCTGTATAAGGCAGCTTCTTGTATTATTTCTAGATAAACGGGCACAGCGCTGTAACCTTAGGATATAAAATTAATTTTTATAACATTTACTGACATCTACAAGCAGTTGTGTCTGTGCGTATGGAATTCTTTAGCTTTCCTATGCTTCAACAAACACTGAAGGGAAGGTGGCTAACTGTTAGCTTTAGTGGTGATCATAGCTTTTTAAAAAAAAGAAAATGTGTTTATGTTTTACTAAGTACTGTAGTTTGTTTGTTTGTTTGTTTGTTTGACTGCATTGAGGCTTTCTCTGAATTTCAGCCACCCAGACAACTCAGCTTAGTTTGATTTTAAAAAGATAAAGGCTGCCTTCACCAATCACACATGCTCCCAGTTTATTTATCTGCTCTTCTAAGAATAGGAGTGTCAAATAAGTTTGTGTATAGCAGAACTTCTTTGCTTGATAATGCTAACTAACCATTCCTCAATTATTTTCCAGGTTGCATTCATGTATTAAGTCAGACCATCAGAAAGCCAACTAGCTCAAGTTAATTAGTTTGGCTCCACACAGAATTGCTTTTACAGAATTAAGACCGCCTTTCTGGACAGCTGCTATAAGAACAGGGTTTGTGAGAGGGTTTAAGACAGTTGTATAAAATGATGTTCCTTTATATAAAGATTCTTATTAAAAATCAGGAAAAGTTGTCCCATCAAGTGGGAGTTGAGTGTACTTATTTGTTTATTTATTTAATAACATCTTATATACTACTTGATTGTTGTAGAAGTAACCTCAAAGCAGCTGAAAAAAGATAGCACAATAAAATGATCACCTAAAATATTACAACCCTAATTAAAAACATACATAAATTTAATACCAGAATAGATTAAAATGAACTAAAACTAATACAAACTTTCTAAATATCTGCGTAGGCTTGTCTAAATAAGAATGTCTTCGGCAGGCACAAAGCAGATTACCGTTGCGGGACAAGGGAAATAATGCAACCTTGCCTATTTTCTCTATTTGCATTGGCTGCCAGGAAAATAAGACCCAAATTTGTGCCTCAACTCTGAATGGATCCCCACCTCCACGCCCACCCCCTGCTTCCTTTTGCTATGGCTTAGCTTAGAATTATAGAAAGGGATCCCAGGGTCATCTAGTCCAACCCCCTGCAATGCAGGAATCGCAACCAAAACCTCCCTGACAGAGGCCTCTGCATAAAAGCCTCCAAGGATGGAGAGTCCACCGCCTCTCGTGGGAGTCCATCCCAAATGGCTCTTACTGTTAGTTTAGTATTCCATTGTGTGTGTTTGTATCTAAATATATGTGTGTGTACACGTGTACACACACACACACACAAAATGATAGGATACTAAACGAAGCCTAGCATCCATCTATGTGTGTGTGAACGTATACACCCCCCCACAGACACGCGTCACCCCCCGCAGCGTGGCTTTCAAAGTCTCAATACGCCTCACACATCCGCCAGAGACCAACGAATCCAACCCCAACCCCCCCAAAAAATATTTTGGCGGGAACCCCACCCCCGCCGCCACGCCCACCTGTCCTTCCCACCACCGTAGCTAAGCAACGCTTCCCCCTCCCCCCTCCCTCCGCGAGCGACCCCTCAGCCGCGGCCGTTAACCGCGCACGCACCTCCTCGCGCCCCTCTCGCCCCGCCTCAGGGGCCAGGTAGAGGGCGAACTGCCGAGCCTCGCGCTCCGCTTCTTCCGCCGCCGCCTCCGCCCTCAGCTGGGGCTCCCCGCGGCCGCCTCCCTCCTCAGCTGAGGGGGATAAGGTCGACGACGAGGCCGAGGCTTCCTCCCGCTCCGAGGCCGCCGCGGCGCTCATGGCGGCTGGGCCCGGAGGCCGCGGGTAACGGCTTCTCCAGCCCCGGCTTAGGAATGCCGCCGCAGCCAAGCGCCGCCGGCCGGATCCGAAGCGGCTCCCTTTTTCCTGGGGCCGCGGGGCGAGCTCGGGGCGCCCCCTGGCGGCGGCGGCGCGGAAGTGCTGCTCCTCCCGCCCAAAGGGGGGGGGGGGAGAGGCGAGCGGCGGCGCCCCGCATCGCCCTCGATTTTGCCTCTCGCAGGGGTGGGGAACCTGTGTCTCTCCAGTTGCCGTTGGAAGACGGCTCCCGTCGGGGCCAGGGTGAAGCAGCCACCTCGGCGGAGGAAGCACAGGATCGCAGACTCGGAAGGGACACCGAGTGTCATCTAGTCCAACCCCCTGCGATGCAAGAATCTTTTGTGCAATGTTGGGCTCGAACCCGCGACCCTGAGATTAAGAGTCTCACGCTCTACCCAACTGAGCTGACCCAAGGCAGCGCCTGGCAGGGAACTGTCCACACAGATATTGCACCACCAGCACACAAGCTAAGGGGGTAAGGGATGCTGTGGCAGGGCAGAGCAGCACTCCCTCTTTCGCATCAAGCAGTAATTACCTAACCCATGCAATAACCAATAGCTCAAAATATGGAAAGATCATTTGACAAAATTAGACCATTGCAGTTGAGCAGTCAGAATGCACTGCCTTCCTTCTCTATAAAGGGACCCTTGACCATTAGGTCCAGTTGTGGCCGACTCTGGGGTTGCGGCGCTCATCTCGCTTTATTGGCCGAGGGAGCCGGCGTACAGCTTCCGGGTCATGTGGCCAGCATGACTAAGCCGCTTCTGGCAAACCAGAGCAGTGCACAGAAACGCCGTTTACCTTCCCGCCGGAGCGGTACCTATTTATCTACTTGCACTTTGACGTACTTTCGAACTGCTAGGTTGGCAGGAACTGGGACCGAACAATGGGAGCTCACCCCATCACAGGGATTCGAACTGCTGACCTTCTGATCGGCAAGTCCTAGGCTCCGTGGTTTAAGCCACAACGCCACCCGTGTCCCTCCCTCTTTATATCATTGCACAAATGTCTGGCTGTTGACCAATTACAATGCAATCTTTAAATGCGTGGCTATTCAGGCATAAGCTCTGCCAAGTTTGAAGGGACTTCCGGGGAAGTGTACTTAGGTTGTTTGGTGTTATGTTGTAGAGACTGCCTATTTTGGTGAGAACAAAAATGAACATTTTTTGAAATATTTCAAATATTTTCTGTGGGTATAGTAACTGTACACCTGATTATCTGCTCCTTTGTTCATTTAACTGTTGCGTTTGTATGCTACCTTTCTGCCAAGACACCTTGGGGTAGTTAAGAATTTGAAATATTAAAATAAACAATGAAAAACTCTTTTCAGGTGATGGAGGATACTTTCAGGTGTTTATTATGGGATGGGTTACATTTCCTGCCTCCCACCCCATTCTGTTTGTTCTAGAGTTCTTGGATTTGTTTGTTTGTTTAACCCAACAGCTTTTTGTTGTGTTCCTTTGGTAGCTGCAAGACAGACAAGAACACAGCAGGTGGAGCTTTCCCTTCTCCAATATACAGTGATGGGGAAGCTGTAACTGCTGTAGAGAAGAATAAGAATGCAGCCTTTACATGCAGCATGATGCTTTGCATGCTTGCTCAGAGATTGCCCACGGAGTTCAGTGAAACTTACTTCCAAATATTTGGAAACAGGATTACAACCTAAATGATATGTGTCAGTATTTAAAGGCAGAAGCCTATGTGCACTGAAACAGTAGACACAACCTGAACAACAGGCAAACACAACTGGCCAAATGCAAAAATGTCCCTTTATGCAGATAGCAGACACTGAAAGTCTTAAGGAGCATGAAGGCATTCCCAGAAAAAAATTTACACACTCCAACATCAACCATGCTTGCCCTAGTCTAGGACCAGCAGCAAGATTCTTTACATAATGGATATGGGTGGAGACTTGTTCATAGAACAGGCATAATTTACACTGACCTGTCACCAAAAGAAATTACACACAATAGACATTAAGACTTAGCCCCACTCATTTTATAAATTTTTTGCTGACCTGTTCAGATAGTGAATATGTATATGTCTCTGTCTGGACATACAGTGATATGTATATTATTTTAGCAAAATAAATAAATACTTTAAAAAATATTGAGATGTGCCTCTATATTTGTCTGCTGGACTTATATATATATCTTAGGCACAATTTTGTAGCCTTTAGTGGAACCTGAGATTATTACTGTACTTCCACCTTTTGTTCCTCTTTTTTTGCACTAGATATGCCCTAACCTAATTAAATCTGTTTAACAATGTTTCATCTTCAGTTATTACAGGCTGAAGATTTTCACAGTGCACAGCAACATCATTTTCTCTGTCTGTGGTTTTGTTCTATTTTTCATCCTATCTGATGAAGGATGATGATCAACTGTAATTTTTGCCCATTTCTTTGTAACATTTTTGTTGGACCTGTTAAAGGTATAAAAGTAACCTACTGTTACTTTTTGGATTCTACCCTCCACTCCAAATGGTCCAACATGGCAGCATGCTATGTTATACCTTTAGGTTGTTGCACCTTTCCTGGAATCTGAATTCATTTTCTGAAAGGGCAATTTCTTTCTCTCTCAATTCTTTGACTGATGTTTGAAAGCAAAGATTACTGGCAATGTTCACTCATGTCAGTAACATGCTCACCATCTGCAAGAGGAGGAAGATCTGGCTGTTTCCTTATAGCTTGGTCTAACAAATTACTTACTGGGTATTAAGAAATAATTGGGCATCACAAGGGAGACATCTTATGATAAGATTTAAACTGCTTTACTTCAAAGTGATTACATTCTCAGGACTTAACCAAGTTGGCACGTTACCTTGCAGAACCTCTTCAAAATGAGGGGGTACACAGAGTAACTTTCTCATAATCTATTATAGAATTCCCTAAAGTTTGACATTGCCAACATATTTTCACTGGCAGGCAAGATTTGTTTTAAAAAAGAGCCATCTAATCTTAAATACATGGGGTGGGTTTTTTAAAAAAAGAGAATCAAGGCTTAAATTTCTAATTAGCCCCTTACTCAAGGCACTGGAGGCTAAAATTTCTTAATTATCAGAACAGTTGAACAATGGAACCAATTACCTGGGGGAGGGTGTCTCCCATGCTGGGGTTCTTCGATCTTTGTATCCAATTTCCTACGATTTTCCAACTCCAAAGACTACCCAAAGTGAGTACATGTAAGCCCTAGCCTCTCCTTGTTTCTCCTGGGGAGTTAGGGGAGGAAAAACAGTAACCCATAAGGAAGAAAAGAGAATCTTGTTTCTCTCCCACATTAAATGAAATATTCATTTCATATTCCCGCTAGTATATGTTGATATTTCTCTCGTTTCTCAGCGATGCCATTCTGGCTGCAATGGAATCGCCCACCAACTGAGTTTGCTAATAAGAAGAGTCATATTGTGGTAAATATAAAAAATCTAGTGAATACTTCACTGGCATTTTTAGTAATCCTTAAGATGTTAGGTGGCTAATGGAAAATGTATAAAAAAATACACAGAATTTACTGGTACTGGTAATTTTGAAAGTCAGTAAGTGATGAAATTCCTCCCCATTTTCTCCATTTATTGGTGAAGGCAGTGGCGGATGCTGGCACCTCAAATTTCAGGGGCACCCTGTGCAACACCAAAATCTGCTCCAACAACTTGATACCAAGGCTGAAGAGCACCAGCCTAAAGCACTTGAAATAAATCTGCTGATGGTCAGATGAGTATTGGCATACCTATTGAAATAACATATTGGGCATTTTCTTGTGGATATGCAATGCCAGCCATCTTTTGTATGTCACTGCCAAAACAGATCTACCCTCACTATTATAGAACTATCCCTCCATTTCCTGATTTTCTGCAGCTATACATGTAACTTGATCCCCTCCCATCTGTACTCATCAAGCTAGACTTTGCACCCATTTCTTCATGCAATCTCTCTCTTTACCACCAGATGGCAACATTTTGGTGGCTACTATTGATGACAACATTAACAACAATCACATTCAGCAGCCATACAAATTGAATCAATACTTTTATAAGTAGTATGGAGGCATGGCAAAAAAAAAAGTATGCAGGGCCATCAAATTGGCATGCATGCAATTAAACGGCTGGGTTTCCCTGTAGTAAGCACAAGTACATAGGAATCCATAGGAAGTTGCCTTATTATATTAAGGCAGACCATTGGTCCATTTTGCTCAGCATTGCCCACTCTGCACATACTGGCAGTGGCTTTCCAAGGTTGCAGACAGGACTTCTACCCCCAACCCTACCTGGAGATGTCAGGAATTTAATCAGGGACCTACCACTGAACTACATCTGCTTCCCTAAAGGATCCTCTCTTAATCACCACATCCACTTTAATGCTGGAAGACAAGGCCATTTGAGACAATGAGTTGGAGGCAACCAATGGAAGAAGTGAGACATTGAGTGGCATAATTCACATTAAGGTTAGCCCTATTTAATGACTTGCATACCCCCCTCTGCAACTAGGATAATGAGAGTTACAGATAGGTAGCCGTGTTGGTCTGCCATAGTCAAAACAAACAAACAAAAAAATTCCTTCCAGTAGCACCTTAAAGACCAACTAAGTTAGTTCTTGGTATGAGCTTTCGTGTGTATCTGAAGAAGTGTGCATGCACACGAAAGCTCATACAAAGAACTAACTTAGTTGGTCTTTAAGGTGCTACTGGAAGGAATTTTTTTTTTGTTTAGGATAATGAGAATCAAGCGAATTATGTAGTATTGCATAATTTACACAGGTTGCTTTCATTGTCTCAGTATTTGGCTTTATATTACGCACAATTCTGTTTTAATTCTGTGCTGGGTGGGGACATTGCTGGCCTCAGTTATGGTTGGATGGCTAGTATTCTGAATGAGATTTCACCGTTTGTTGACTTCAAGCAGCTTTCAAGGTTTGTTTGGGTGCAAACATGAAATACGGCAAATGCAAAATACTGCGGGGGCACATTATGTCTAACTAGCTGCAATCACAACCCTTCCTTGCAATTTTATTCGCATCTTTCATAAATAATGCGTTCCCAGACATTAATGCTTCCTGCAGGCCATGGCAAGTTTGCCAACCTAATTGGCATTACAATTTAAATGACAACTGAATGTGGGAGTTACTCCACCCTGGCTAATTTATTTTTCTCTAGGGAACAGAATGAGCTGCTTGTTAAAGCAGAAGATGGGACGCCTGGTTGCCTTGTAACCTTGTTTTGCTTGCCAATTGGCCCAAAATAGATAACTTAGGGTGTTTTCACACTTTAGTTGTTAGAGCCCAGTGACATAATGTCAGCGTAAGGTGTTCATGTTTGCAGTCCTGCCCAGAGTTAAGTGAGATTTAAATATAAGTCATATTGGGCTGAATTGCAACCCATCAGAGGCAAGAGAGAGAACAATATACACTGCCTTAAACTTCTTGGCGGAAAGAGGAATAGAAATGTAAGAAATAAATGCTTCCACTTTTTCCTCTGCCTGTTTTACACAATGCTATATTGATTAGATTATAAAAGGAAACAACCAACCATATAAGAGTCTCTGCTTACACTTGGTTGAGATCTCTTTTCACCCAGGGTCCAAACAAATACTATTTGCTTATTTTATAGAAATACATTTTACACACGTTTCAAAAAGAAAATGTTGCATGATAAATCACTGTAATAAAAAAAAATCAGCCTAAACCATGATTTAAAAGGCAGCATGTATCTCAGTAGAAAGGTAGCTTTCCTACCGAAAAAGTAATCAGTGGGAAGAGACTGAGTAATCCCTGCTATGTAAAAACTTCCATGGTTTCAAGTTTGACAGCTTCCCCCCACCCTCATTGACACATTCATGTCCCAACATTTCATTGTATTCCTGCATACTTTACTCTTCCAAGGCTCCAGGAATTTGAGCTGTGAGTAAAACCACGTATGTAAACACAACCAAGATTGCAGAACACCAGCTATCTGATTAGCTCAAAGAGAAAAACCTGAGGATCAAGTCATTGTGCAGTGCAGGTGAAAGGCCACCCAGCTCTCATGTGAAAAATAAGCAATGGGTGCAAGGTACACACCATTTGTTACACAAGTTGTGTATGCAACTATCAGTCATGCAGAACTGGCTTCACCAAAGGAGGAAACAGTTTCTATATCATTTTAAGGATCCAAGGCAACACTAGCAATATTTCACGTAGTGCCTGAGGATATTTTTGAAAACTCAGTAAGCTGTTGCAGGCACTAATTGAAATATGTATTTCACAGAGAAGCTCTGATGGGTCAGACCTGCCCCCTAAAACATGCAAAACACCTACATGCACCCCAAAATCAAACAGGTGAGGAAGAATGCAAGCCTACTCATCCATCCAAAATCCAAGCACCCTTAATTTTTAAAGGGGGGGGGTGCAGGGGCCTTGGCATGCTCAGGGGGTACCATAGTGCCCATAGGTGCCCCTTTGGGGGCCCCAGATATAGTCCAAAGGATCTGGATAGCATGAGGCTATGGAAGGCTGCTTTGTGAATAGCAGGCATTGGTATCCTTATCTGCTTGAATTTGCCTTATCTTTTAAATCCGTCTAAATTTATGTAGCCATCATATCTTGCAGCAGTAAGGTCCATCGCTTAATTATATGCAATGTGAAGTACTTTTTCTTGTCTATCTCTCCCCACCATTCCGCTACACTGGACTATGTAGTGTACTGGATACAGTACGAGAAAAAAAGAGAATCCAACAACTTCTTCCTTTCCCCTTTTCAAAACTAAAAAGCCCTGGGTAAGTAAATATCTTTCTCATAGCGGAGTTATTCTCATCCAGGTGATGGGGTGGACTTTGGCCCTCCAGCTGTTGTTGAACTACAATTACCATCCTCCCTGGTCATTGGCTATGCCTGCTGGAACTGATGGGAAGAGAGTTGTAGTTCATCAACATCTGGAGGATGAAATGTTTTCCATGCTGCTCCAGCCCCTTTACTGTTTTGATGACCTTTTCTACATCTTTTTTAGCTCTGTAATATGCTTTTTGAGACGCAGCAGCCAGAACTGTGCTCAATATGCCAAACGCACTTGCATCTGAAGTTTATATCAAAGCATTACAATATTGGCGTTTTTCAAAAGAGCAAAGGAACTCCTCTTTTCCCATGACTTCCACCTTTGCACTGACTGAGGTTCTGACCACACAACTCAGGGTGTACTTAGATTTAAATCAAATTTATTCACTATCCACACAAGTTTAAATTGGTTTTTGTTGTTACTCTTTGCCAGTGAACCCTGGACCTTGTAGCTCCAACAGGCGCTAGGAAATTCTAGCAGAGAATCCTCACAAAACTATAATCCTCAATACACTTTTAGGAAATCATAGACTATTAAACTTAGGTTTGCACTATAGAGATGCTACACTTGATCTTAGCCAAAAGGCCGAGAAGCGATTGCACTATAGAGATGCATCCAGTGGGAGCTGGTGTTAATATACCACTGTTTCCATCCCACTTAGTATATTTCAGCAAGGTTTTCTGCACTACTCTGCACTATTCTTTCTGCTCTTTGTATGACATTCTCTGGGCTTTCAGGCACAAGTTGTAAAGGCCAGTGTAATGTGCACCTGCCATGCCAGTGATAAAGGGGAAAAGGGGAACAGCCTTATCTCCTCTGTCAAAATCCGCAAGTCACCAGCTTAAAATGCAGAGTCATAAGATAATTTACAGCATTACAGATCCAACTGAAGTCACAGAAAGTGACACAGAGTTTTATTTTGCACATAAATGCTAAAAGGGGTTGGGTTTTCAAATCCCATGGAACAGGCAAGTACTTGTGTCAAGTTTCTTCCCTAAAAGCATGAGAAATTAAATTATACAACTGGAGTCGTAATTGTCTTTCGTGTTTTATAGCAGAAACCTTAGTGCCTGTTCATTTATTATTTCATCAAACTTCACCCACATTTAATATTAAATTGGATTTAAATGCAAAATACTCTAGCCTAACTGGCTTTGTGGATCACAGCCATGATCTTACAATTTGAAACACTTCTTATGTAGGAGTGAACACACCCAATGCCAATTAATTGGTGAAACCTGAGGTAACAAGGTTTCGCAATGCATTGAATTTTCATTTTAGATTGAAACTTTTATTCACTCCTGCAGACCTGGTCTGTGCCTTACCATTTTAACTTTCTGATCATACGCTAAGGGAACTTATGAATACCTATGAAGCATAATTATGTTTTTACAAATTAAGGACATAAACTGCATCTCTAAAATCCAGCATGATGAACTGACCTTTTCAAACCTGCCTTCCAAGCTTTCCCCTTTATGAACTGAGGTGTCCAAAATGAAATAATGAAACATTTAACTGTCCCCTATTCATTTCTTTTCAGAATGCTGAAAATTTATGCTAGAAAACTTAAAGTTAGGGTATGAAATCAAGCTACTTGCCTTAATAAAGCACTGTGAGAATGGAGCCTTTTACAGATTAAAACATGTTGATTTGGGTGGTGATGCAATAAGAAGGAATTTAAGGGGACAGTAAGTAATGGGAAATGTTAATCTTGGGTAGGGGAAATCCAAGTTCTACATCTGTGGGAAGCGAGGGATGGGTAGAAAAGGCAAAACAAAAAACTACACTGTCTGAAAGCAAGACTGGACACTTGAGTAAAAAAAATAAATGGAACAAGGTGGTTAAACTGGATACATTTTCTATATAAAATACTGTGGAATGAATTGTAGAAAACAAAGATTGGTTCCCTTTTCATTCGCATTACTACTTTAAATTTTATCTTCCTTGACCACCTAACTGCAAAAGTTGAAAGGGTTTTTAAAACTGAAAAGTCTTTGGATGAATTGTTGCAAAACTGGCCTACTCCCTTAGATAAGATGGGACTATAAATCAAAATAAAAATTCAGAATTTTCTGGAGGACAGAGGAGGAGCAGAAGCAACTTGGAGACTCCTCTGTGAGATGCAGTTATCTAATCAGTAACTTCATGAACACATGCAACACAAGAGAGGAAATAAATCTTATGGTTACAGGGCATGGCCTAAAGACACACAATATAGCGGACCTGCTGAATCTAAGCAGCTCAGGGGTTTGATCACTCCTTGGATGAGAGACCACATGTGTGGTGCTATTAGCTTCCTTCTTTCATGGAGCAAGAGTGGGATACATATGTAATATAAATAGACTAGTTTTGAAGTGACTTCTACAACAGAAACTATGGTGGTCATTTTGATTGAGGTGATGAGCGATTGTTTTTAACCCTTTCAGAATACTCTAGGAAAAGGTAATGTGATCCTGGTCCTTCCTTTTTCTAGTGATTGGCCTGACTGTGGAAGGATAAACTCTTGTGCTTTAGCAACGTCTGGGATAGCTCCAATGAAATTCTATATAGACCTGGGGAAAATCAGGAAGTAACTTTTGAGATTTCTTAAGTAAGTAATAAAGCATTCTTGAAGGCATCTAAGTTTAAAATTAGCAATAGTTACAGTTTTTTATTATTGAGTCTGTAAAAATATGACTAACATACAACTTATGCCAATTTGATTTGTAAAATCAAAGTCCATTTAGTGGTATTGACGTACATCATACATTGAAGTGGTAAGAAAAATACTGACATTTGACATATTATACATGTTCATGTAAAAATCATGTTGCATAAAGGTTTTAATTAGAAAACACACAAGTCACAAAAGTACACAACAACATCCTAAATAACATAGCTGTGGAAGAACAGAGATTTCACAGTTTAGCTTGACTTCATCAGAAACTATAAAATAGTTCCAGAAAACTGTACTACTAGCCATATTCTGCTCTCTTTCAGATAAGGTGCACTTAAAAGGCAAATCAGTCTTTAAATTGCTGAGAGGGTTTTTTAAAAAAAATTCTTTTCATTTTTGTAAATCAATACAAACATCAAAAGAATTTTGATTCTGTGAAGTTGTCCATACACATTCATTGTAAGATTCAATAAAAAATTGAGAATGCATTTATGTATGTTCGTGTATATATATACACACACATACAGAGCAAACAGCATATTAGAACTTGTAGTAAAATTTTAAGTATCTCTGGGTTTTAAAGTAAAAATTGTACATACACCAAGCCTTCATGTCTTCATCTAGCAGACCGACCTGGTCCCTCACAAGATGCTAGCTGTCAAAGTTTAAGAGGTAGTATATGAAAGTCTAATAGTTTCACTTATACTGAAGCCCAGTACCGTTATATATATATAATTAAAATGTACTATTATTCTGTTTCAAATTGATTTTAAAAGGCTTAGTAAAAATAAGGTAGTGATAAACCATCATGGCAACTGCATTACTTTGCAATTAAATGCAGTGCAGCCTGTCATTTTAATAGCAAAACACATTGAGCCTTTTGCTTATCCTCTCTAGTGTTCATTGATTTCCCCCATCCCCCAATGTTTAATTTTATTAGGTATAATTACATTACTTCAAGCCAAGATTATTTTATGCATTACAAGGATATGTATAGATATATATGCTTTTTAAAGAACACACTCCATCCCGTAAAACAAGCTACCTGATTGAGGCTAGTATCATAAGGAGTAAAATTTAAACACAGTTTAATAAAATATTTTCTTAAGTTTGTAATTGCACTAATATATCCAAAGTGTTCATGCACATGATTGCAGTACAAGTATCAAAAAAATCAAACTGAATGTATTAAGCAGCACAACAACCCTATGTGTGTTTCCACAATAAATTAACATTCAACTCTTTCACTAATGTTTTGGTTTCCATGCTTCTGTGTAAGTGAAAAGTTCATTTTACACCTTATCTACCATATAATGAACCATGGTAAGATCCATAGTCGTACCAAACATATGCATCCATGAAAATGGCTACCTGATTACACACATTATCTGTTTGTGGAACCCTCTTCAAGTGGACTGTACTTCAGTCATAAATTATGTGAAGAAAAAGGAATAAGCACATGCCCAAAGGATAAATATTAGGATGCCCTTTGCTTAGAATTCTATAAATAGAAAGCATTTTGTCAAGGGGAAAGTAACTAAAACCAACATTCTAAACTGGTTTATTTGTGGTTATATAATTTGCCTCCTTTTGGGAACTGTTCCACTACAAAAGAACCTTCATAAGCAATAAGATTTATGTTAGCCAAATCTGTCATTAGCACTTGCATTTTTATATTCATTCCATAACAGTTACAGCAGTAGCGGATGCCATGAACCAAGAGAACTAATTAGGGAACAAAAAGGAATAATATTTTAAGACTTTCACATTATGGGTACAATACAACTCCCACTGATGTAAATGGAAAATCCAATTGGTTTTTGTGGAGCTTGATTGCATCATATTTCAAGATCACAGTTTTTCTCTTAAAAAGGGTAAATGTACACATCTATATATGATCAGACAAATAACTTCATTTTTTTTAGTGAGCTATCCAATCCATACAAAATAGCAGTGATTTATCCCTCCAACACCAGTAGTAGATCACAATACAGTTTAAAAGGTTTTTTTTAAAAAAAGTTACACTTTATAACTATCAAATCAATAAATCCAATGGATAGTTCTCTCCCTTCTGATTTTGTGAACTGCTTCAAGAAATTTTAAAACAACTGAAGTCAATCAACTCATTGAATGCAATCCAATACCGACTTGCTTGTAGTAAGCAGAGTTCAACTCAATGGAGCTTACTTCTGAGTAAATATGAATAGGATTGCACTGATTATTAACATTCCAGATTATTAAAATTTACACATGTCTGGAGTATGGAGTAAGAAGGCCAAAAATTGTTGAAGATTATGTTTGGTTATTTTATTAACATTCTCGTGTTGAAAAATGGTTCAGGCTGGTTCTCCTATGACAATACTCAAATCCACAATTAAATGAAAACATGTTCCATGAAGAATACATGGAACCAGATCACAGGACAATAAACTAAACGGTGGGGCTCCTTCTAGACACTGACATTCTGAAAAATAGACCTGCACAATTTTAGGTCATGGAAATGCTGTCCTGCCTTGAACCACAGAACCAGTCAGTGTGTGTTCCTAAAACACTTGTTTCTCAGCTGGGTATCAAAATGGAACAGTTCCTGTGAATCACAGCAGAGTGCTCTAATCCGTTATGCAGATATCAAAAGTCATTGGAGTATGGTAGTTGAGAGGTACGTCCTGCATGAATACAGCCAAGTAAAAAAATTCTTATGGCCTTTTTAGCAAATAAGCTGTTGTAGTTTCACAATGTTATGATTGTCCCATCTTCTTCTAAAGTCTTTGGGTCTGAGTCCTGGATTTCATACTCCATGTTAATGCTGCCAGTTGAACAATACAAGTTTACTTCTCTGGAAGAAATTAAACCATTCTGCACAGATTCATGATTGGTTTCAGTTTGTGTCAGTGACTCAATGCTGTCACTGGAAGGAGCCGCTTTTGGAATTTGTTGTGGCTCACCATTATCTTCAATAATAATATCATCTTCATCACTGTCTTCCTCTTCTTCAGGGTGGAATATGGGCACAGTATGTGGAGTGTAACTTGGAAGGCTGGTATCTGTAGACTGTCCTGAGCTACCAGAAGTCCGGCTGTTCCTAACAACATTGTTTCTCTGATTCGCTGGTCTCACAGTAATTATTAAGTTTCGACTGTTAGCAATCATCATATCTGTAACCTGATCAAGGCTTTTACCTGAAACTTCTATACCGTTTACTTCCAGAACTTCATCATTTACAGCTAATAAGCCCGTGCTTTGAGCCAGTCCACCAGGAACAAGCCTAGAAATGAAAATTCCTGGTACTTTCTCTAACCCATGAGGCGTTACTCTGACACTAGAGCCATCCCGTATATAAAATCCTAGAGGCTTGTCCGTTCCATATTTATAAAGCCGCACTCTGCGATGGGTTTCTGGAAGTATGTCTACATCTATAATAGAAGATACTGGTCTGAAGTCTTGCGGCATGCTAATGACAATGTGAGGCTTTTTTCTATGGTTATCTGGACGCAACACATTTGTCAAGACATTTTTCTTCCTTGTTATGGTATCCATCCCAAAGGCACTGTAGTCTGCATCTTCTGTACAAATGGGAAGAGAAAAGGGGGGGTACATGTTAATTTTTGGAGTACAAAATAAGCCCAGTCAGCATATATGGCACTAGCCATTAAAGAGCTCCTAAATAAATAGTTCTCAGCATTCTGTAATGTTTTGCTCCTGATCTGCTAAATGGAACTTACACAGGCTGGCCTCGTCCAAGAAAAATGGGATTCAAGGAACAAGGTAGCTGCACATGTCTGTATTGAGCTTTATTTTATATAGCCCACTAAATGTGACACATGGCTCTCAACCGGAACATCCTTAGCTCTAGGACTTTAAGCAAAGAAGTTAGCACTGGAAGAGCAAAACTCAGAGCTTTCCAAAGAACCGTCAATGGCTTATAAGATATGTACTTGCAATTCTTTAGTCAATGTGTAATTCTAGGTTACATTTTTCTTCTTCTTGAGTTTCAGTATATTAGAATAAAAAGAATGAGGAAAGGCAAACAGCCAGTGGACCTAATGCTGCCAAATATTGGGATGGTGGCCAAATGACCTGGTTTTAATCTCCTGAAAACAAATACCATTCCACAAGCTCCCTCCCTTGCCCCTCATCAAGAGTAGGTAAAATGGCTGGCAACAGACTAAATAAGTAACATATTTAAACATTTGAAGACACTTCTAACAAGTGGTTTAACAGCAAATTAGTACTACCAACGGCTTGCAACTCAAGCTGAAGAATGTTCTTCCATGGATTTCATTCAGTTATTATAGCAAAAGGTGTTTTAAGCAGAGAGAGATAAGCCTTAATCCACTGCTTAATTGAATTTATATACTGATTTTTAATTAAGAAAATTAATTATAATAAAGCAGGCACCCCAAACTCAGCCCTCCATCTGTTTTGGGACTACAATTCCCATCATCCCTGACCACAGACCCTGTTAGCTAGGGATGATGGGAGTTGTAGTCCCAAAACAGCTGGAGGGCCGAGTTTGGGGATGCCCGTAATAAATAATTGATTATAACCGAGAAGATTATAAGTCGTTTCTTCATATTTCAGGTAGTAGTACATCTGTTTAGCATACAGTTCCTAAGGACCAAGGGTAATATTAAATCAAGTTTTACTCAGAGTAGACCTATTGAAATTAATGAACATGACCAAGTTAGCTTCATTAATTTCAAAATGTCTACTCAAAGTAAATCTTAGCTGAATACCACGCCAACTGAATACTTCATCCAATGATTTGATTATATATTTGCTCCTAAAATTAATCCAGGTCCTTTCCCATATGCCACAGGACATCAATATGAATCCCATCAGTTTCAAGTCTTAGAAAGTTGTATTTTGGATCATGCTTTAAAGTTGCACACTCAGTTCATGAGGGACATTTATATGAGTCAATGGGTCTCACCTGCTTTTCTGCATATACTCAGAACACACCCTACTTTGTAGCTACAGATTGCAGGGGAAGCCCAGCAGTGGCAGGAAAACAGTTCTTCATGCAACCTTGTCTGCTATTACTGGCCTTTGAATTTAAAGAACCCCAGATAATATTATTTTTTTTTGAAAACTACTGTTATGAAAAAATGTTTTTTATGGCTTTAGCACAAGATACCAATGCTAATCATATCTGATACACTAACAGTGAAATTCTACACAAGTGAATTCAGAAGTGCTTCTCTTCAAGTTTGATGGGACTTACTCCCAGGTAAGTGTATAGTGGAGGACAGAGCAGTGGAGGACAGAGGTGCCTGGCGTTCTCTGGTCCATGGGGTCACGAAGAGTCGGACACGACTAAACGACTAAACAACAACAACAATAAGTGTATAGTACTGAAACTTGAAGCTTACTTTAATCTGCAATTATGCACAGATCTTATGGCAATTCTAAGTGAAGACCACTATATAGCTAGATGTTACATTAAGGGGAACAAAGACAATGGAATAGTGGATTAGGTACTACTGTTGAATAGCTTTCCAGCTTGTGTGTGCTAAGGATTTTAATATTTAAAAGGTATGTGTTATGCATTCAATTGTATAATTAGTAGCAGTACCTAGTCCTAGTTCTAGGCCATGTCTGAAATCAAATACACTATCAAGTACTAACACATTCAAAGACTCAGGATCCAAATACTAGACAGGAAGGGTATTCTCGGGTTGCCATAGTTTGAAGAGCAAAAAAGAGGACACATTTGCTGACACATTTGTTCACATATAAAAGTGCTGTACTCATCATTATTTTTTAAAGATCGGGTTAATACAACAACAAACCTAGACAGCATCTTAAAAAGCAGAGACATCACCTTGCTGAGAAAGGTCCGTATAGTTAAAGCTATGGTTTTCCCAGTAGTGATGTATGGAAGTGAGAGCTGGACCATAAAGACGGCTGATCGCCGAAGAATTGATGCCTTTGAATTATGGTGCTGGAGGAGACTCTTGAGAGTCCCATGGACTGCAAGAAGATCAAAACTATCCATTCTTAAGGAAATCAACCCTGAGTGCTCACTGGAAGGACAGAGCCTGAAGCTGAGGCTACAATACTTTGGCCACCTCATGAGAAAAGAAGACTCCCTGGAAAAGACCCTGCTGTTGGGAAAGACTGAGGGCACAAGCAGAAGGGGACGACAGAGGACGAGATGGTTGGACAGTGTTCTCGAAGCTACCAGCATGAGTTTGACCAAACTGCAGGAGGCAGTGGAAGACAGGAGTGCCTGGCGTGCTCTGGTCCATGGGGTCACGAAGAGTCAGACACAACCAAACAACAACAATACAACCAGATATGTTTCTATGATTAACCTTTAAGCTTGCAGGGTGGGCAGAGAGATAGGCTTGAATCCCGAGTTGTCTTACAATCCATCAGAGGATACTGCTAGTGAAATGATGTGATTTTCACTTAGTCCTCTTTCCCCTTGTAGCCCCCCCCCCAAATATGCCATCTTCCAGAGTTTTGGAAGGTTCCTTGTTAGGGGAGCTATAAAAGGAAATGGGAATAGTAAAAACAAAAACAAAAAAACACCATCTGCTTCTGCAGTAACTTAAGTTCTAAGCTTCAGCATGCCTACACCTCTGTCTGCCTTCTCCTTCTGAGTTGCTTTGTCACACCAGGTACAACTACCACCTGAAAGGGGGTTGGGGCACAAGGGCTGGGGAATCTTGAACATTTCACCTAGAACTGACCACCTAAGAATTTGGCAGTATGTAAGGGAATGACACTGATTTCCTTGAGAACCAGCAATGCAAAATGATGTTAATTGATATTAGACAGCATCTCAGATGTGTTAGAAATTGGATCCCTAGCAACCATCTTCTTGCACTGGAGAAAGGTGTGAGGGAGGGCAATAGCTTATGAGGGCTGGAAAAGAAAAAGTCAAGAATGGGTAGACAGAAGTCAGCAAATTATACTAACAAAACATAATGGGTAGTATTCAACATAAAGAAGTCCATGCCCCCCCTAACACCCTGTATGCCCCCAAACCACTCCTGAGGATCAGGGTACACCTAGGAAAGGCCTAAGATGTAAACAAGCATGGGAATAAAATGAATAAATAAAATTAATCTGGAAATGTGAAGTTATGCAAATACTATCAACTCCTATATTAGAAAGAATCTCCAAGTACATCCCTCAATAGTTGAGCTGAAAGATTATTAACTTGAGGAATGAGTAGTGCATGTACCTGAAACCAAGAACTGAATGAAATGTACTTATTCCAAGACAGCACCAGTAAGAGAAATTTTAACCCAGGTTAAAGTTAAATATGCTGTTATGAACACAATTTCCCCAGTGTTCAACTTCAGTCCAAGTTGAAAGTTCATTTACTGTTTGTCTTTATGAGTAGCAGTTTTCCCTTCAATAGCAATGTAACTAAAATGTTAAATTCAATAAAGTCAAAGATTCTTCTGCTTTAAAACCTTCTTTTATTCAGGTTTTAGTTTAAGAATTAAGGACCAGCAACTCATGTATTCACTGAGATTTTCATATTCCCAAAAAGATGCAGACATGGTGCCTCATTTTGAAAGGACAATGCCCTTGTCAGGAAACAATTTTTAAAATGCTGTGCAGCACTGGAAACAGACCAAGATACCTACGTCATGCAGCTTATCTGGGTGTATATTCCATGTTTCTAAACAGAATTGGAGCAATGTAACACCTACACAGCTGAAGGAAGTCTATTGATAATCACTTTGATAGTCTTGAACATAAAAAGCCTTTTATGAAGAAAATATACTAGCTGAGCAACAGTTACTCTTACAGAAAATAAGCAGTTGAAGAATGTGCAAAATAAAGTTCTCACAACCTCTTGTGGAAACTATTATAGCAGGTTGTGTTTTAACCTTTTATCAGCAACTCCTTTCTGCATTACCAGTACTTCCTTTCAAATAAATGTTTCCTGTTTTTCCAGGTCTACCTTTCGAAACTCATTGGCATAGTTCGCATATCATTTTGAGTCACAGCCTGAAAGAAATTATGGCTTACCATGAAAAAGTGGCTTGGTATGTGCACATAGCTCAAATCAGGCTCATCCCACTCCTCCCCTTACTGAACCAGGAAGAAGCAAATCAGAATATTGCTTTAGTGCTGCATGTGAGCCAGTACTCATGGTCTGTTTCTAAACAGTGAGTGGAAGCTAAGGTTTGTTCTTGGCTTTAAATTAATAATAATAATAATAATAATAATAATAATAATAATAATAGTAATAATAATAATATATACCCCACCCATCTGGCTGGGTTTCCCCAGCAACTCTGAGCGGCTCCCAACAGAATATTAAAAACTTCCCTAAACAGGGTTGCCTTCAGATGTCTACTAAAAGCCAGATAGTTGTTTATTTCCTTGGCATCTGATGGTAGGGCATTCTACAGGGTGGGTTTCACTACCAAGAAGACCCTTTGCCTGGTTCCCGGTAACCTCATTTCTCGCAGTGAGGGAACCACCAGGAGGCCCTCACAGCTGGACCTCAGTGTCCAGGCTGAATGATGGGGGTGAAGATGTTCCTTCAGGTATACTGATTTGTTTTTTCTTTCTTTCTTGGCAAAGGTAGGAGTGGAGCAGGGACAACTTGAGCAGCATGTACCAGTATGCTGCTCATTCAGGGTAAGACATGGTTTGTCTTGGACTAACTATGACCCAATGACATGTGAATAGACTCACTGATGTATGACAACACATTCTAAATAAAGGCAATATACCGTATTTTTCGGCCCATAGGGCGCATCTAGTTTTTTTGGGGGGGGAAATAAAGAAAAAAAAATATTTCCCCCCCAGTCGCGGGGCTGGGGCGGGGGAATCCCAGCCCCCAGAACAGGCAGCTCTCCACCAGCCGTGGGAGAGCTGCGCAAAGCCCGAAGCCTGGGGGCACTGAGCTCAGCGCGCCCCCAGGCTTCGGGGTGCAGGCAGCTCTCCACCAGCCGTGGGAGGGCTACGTGACTTCGCGCAGCTCTCCCACGGCTTGCGGATAGCTTCCTGAAGCCTGGAGAGCGAGAGGGGTCGGTGCACACCCACCCCTCTCGCTCTCCAGGCTTCAGCGAAAGCCTGCATTCACCCCATAGGATGCAAACACATTTCCCCTTCATTTTTGGAGGGGAAAAAGTGCGTCCTATAGGGCGAAAAATACGGTAACTGCTATGTAAGGCAAAGAACTATAACTTGTTTTGAATAGGTGAATAGAATAAGGAGTTTATGGCATGGCAATTCTAATGCTAGTTTTGAGATAAATAAATGCAAAAAATAGGAAATAATAAAGTCTGATCTTTATAAACTTAGTCAGGCAGCATGACTGTTTAGCCTCTCAACAACCCTTGAATAAATTCTTTTAAGCAATATCCTTCAGTACAAAGGTACTATTGTTCTGACATCAACCAATCAGTTTAGAACAGTGAAAAACTTTTGGCAAGAAACCAGAAGTAAAAAGTGTTGCCATAAATAAGGTGAATGCCTATAAGGTACAAAGGTGAGCCGCTTTTAATAAGCATGCTCACTGGTGTGAAACCAAATCAGCATATTGCCAACTCAACACAAAGAATGAGACATTAGGTAAAGCTTATACTGACCTAACCCACACAAGAGCCTTTATCAAGCACTGTGCAGTTGTCTATGCTTGGTTGCCAGTTACTCAGCTCTTCTGAAAGCATGTAGTACACAAATTAGAAAACTGTCACACCTATTTTTAAAAAAATGACTGCCCTTGAAACTCCACAGATGAAAATGGTTATGTATACAATCATTTACACTATTAATTGTTTAACATGTGTTTGTTATTAGCTTATGTTTTGAAACACAAATACTATTTGCATTTGTTTAAAGTGTACTGTTAAGTTTAAAATTCGGCATAACTGATTACAATGCACAAAAACTAAGCAACTAGTACTAGTATATGCAGAGTTTGAGAACCTCAGAGCTGGTTTTGCAATGAACACATTTCTAGGTCTATTCCTAATAAATTCTCAAGTTACAGCATTTGTTTATTAAAAAAATAAGACATAGAAAGATTATATTGTATTTAAGACAGAAATTTTACCCTTCTGAATATTATTTCTTCCTCCTCACCCAATCTACCTTCTAAAATACTCTACTATATATAGTAATAGGCATATTTTGCTCCAGACATCTCTGCCAAATACATCCTGGACATCTATTTTGCAACTAGATGAGAAAAGGCTAGAAGTTTGCAGAATTTATTTTTAATGCAGAATGTTAGATGCCTTTTATAAAATCATTAAATGTGGAATGCTTCTCAGCCAGGGAATTGTACTAGTTAGCTCTTTCTTACATTGCAGTCAATGGCATGACAACTCTGTGCAGCATTGTTTCAGAAAGACCAATTCCATGCATTTGTATTAGATTTAAACTGCAGAAGCCTGGCCATTAGATTCTCTCTTTTTTTAACTCTTCCAAAAATTATAACCTCAGATATTCCAGTGTAGCAAAATAACTGAATTAAATGAGAGAAGAATTTTTAATGCTTCAGTATAAAACCTAATCTATGTTGTTTTGCCCCATATATGCTATATACTGGAAATATTGTAGTACCAGAATAGCATTCCAAATTAGGTACATTCCTATGGCAAGTCTCTCCCCACCCCCACCTTTATTTTAATGTCTTGTACAGAAGAACATGTATACAATTACAAGTAGGTAGCCGTGTTGGTCTGCTGTAGTCGAAACAAACAAAATCCTTCCAGTAGCACCTTAGAGACCAACTAAGTAGAAGTGTGCATGTACACGAAAGCCCATACCAATAACAAACTTAGTTGGTCTCTAAGGTGCTACTGGAAGGAATTTATTATTATTATTATTATTATTATTATTATTATTATTATTATTATTAATACAATTGTTAATTACTGCATAGTGCGTGAACACAGCATAATCATGAACAAAAAGAGCCTAAGACTGAAACTTCAGAATTGCTTTCTGATCTACAAGTTTAAAAAACTGGATACAGATTCACTTTAAACTCTGTTAAAGTAGGCAATGAATTACATGCAAGATTGTGTCACTTGTAAACTAAAGAAATATATCCATATTTTTGTCATTACAGGCAAACCCCGATTTACACAGGGACATTGTGTGTGACAGCGGAGTGCACATAAGCCCATTCCACCCACTTTTCCAGCCACTTCTGGGTTGCCGTGATACAAGTGTCAATTGGATGCACATAAATCGGGTCGTTGCCTGTATGAACTGGTATGCCAGTTATCAAATTCTGGAATATATTAATTGCATATACCCTAAGCCAAAGCCTTCCAAACTGTGTGTCACCACATGTTAGTGTGTTGGCTGCAATGTGTAGGTGTGTCGCACAAATGCTCCCCACGCTCCTCCCAGGGCTGGAAAGGGGTTAGTTTAACCTCCGGTTTGCTAGCAAAACTAAACTACCGTGTCGCGAAATGATGTATGTCTAAAAAGTGTGTTACCAACATGAACATTTTGGAAGGCCCTGTCCAGGTCAAGTGAGGACTTCACTCTCTCTGGAACCATAGAAAGAAAAGAAATAGGTGTTCCTACAGATTTAAACACTAACATGAGCACCATGAATTGGATGTTAAAATGAACTGGCAACTAATGCAACTGTTTAAAAACAGGGGTTATGAAAGATCTAAATGGAACTCCAACCAGTAATCTGGCCACTGCATTTTGGACCAAACAAGTTTCTGAGTAATCTTCAAGGGTAGCCCCACAGAATGCATTGCAGTAATCAAATCTGGAAGTTATGAGAGCATGGAGTATTATGAGCTAAGTAGTTTCTGTCCAAACAGGGGTGTAGCTAGCAAACAAACCAGAGCTGGAAATATTAAGTTACAAATGTAGAAGGTAAGGCTGGAGCACTGGTAACAGCATTCATACAGTTGCTAATGAACTGTTGACAGAAGCTTGCATTGTATGCTGAATAAATGAGAATTGTAATTCTGAATAGATCTTGTGAAGGATTCTAGAGCTTTAAAAACCACTGAAGTATGGAACAGGGTGATATGAGCTTGGTGACACTCCTTGCCACCATGGCCACCCAAGCCTCCAGACCTGCTGCCTCCTGGGGAATACCACCCCTCCAGAGCAAGTCATCTTCCCACTTCACGAAGATGACAACTTGGGACACAGAACACCTGTCTATCCAGTATTCAGCTTTCATTTTACTATTTTAATGATACATTGCTTTCCCAACTGTACACTACTTGGAGATGTTTAATATATTTAGCAGTTTAGAAATACTTTAAAATAAATAAATAACTGTTAAGTGAATAACTCATATAAACACACACATATGGTGCTAAAATGTTAAGTAATAATCCCAGCCCAACAAAGTAGCTTATCTGCTCTAGTCATATGGCTACTGAAAGAGATTAAGCAGAACTGCTGAATATGACCTCACCAGTCCATCTACTTCTATTCCAGATTCAGCTTCTATTTTTTTGATGAATATTACAAAATATAAGGGATTAGAAAAAGGTAGCTGGAATGTGCCACTTTACATATTTTAAGGCATTCTATTTAAACAGTTACATATAACTATTTGCTCTTCTACTTACAGCAAATATGACTTGCGACAGTATTAGGGAGGCTGTGACCATTTCCCATCTTCTCTCCAAACCAGAATAGAGCCTTTGTTTTTTACTGGAAACTCCAGGAATCACACTGCCTGGGTGTTCCCAAGCTATTCAAATTCCAGGGTACAATACAGTGACTTAGAGCCCTTATTATTATACATAAAAACTGCTGAATATTTTGTTTGTTTTTCATCAACGTGAGAAAAACCTAATACATAATTTGTGAGGAGTTCAGAGTAAAGCTACATTTTTTCTTTGCTTATCTATCAATGATGTGCTTTGGGGGGTAGGTGGTGCTTGTGATTTTATTAAAGAATCTCTCTTTCAGTACCAACAGATCTATATCTCTTCATGATAAGCTAGGCAACAAAGTTTTCAGTAGGGAAGGCAAGATTTGTAGCAAGGTTAAAAGGCATGATCTTGGGTATTAATCAAGGTTGAATTTCAAAAAGATTTAACTATTAGATAAATATGGCTGCCTCTCCAAATGGTTCTATGCTCCCCTCTCCCAACTTCTCTCTATGCATAGCAAAGGAAATGCAGCAGGATGAAATCCCACCATACACTGCACAACTGTGCAATATTCTTTCTCAATAAATCAACAGGTATCAAACAATGCATCAGAGTGAATACATATAATGATGCATTTTCTTCCAAGCCAGTAAACTGCAGTTTGAGCAATGATCAGGAAAAACACACAAAGAAATTTAGCTCATTGAAGGATGTATGATGAAATATATGCTTACCTTTTCTTTGAATAAAAATTCTAAGCAAAGGATTAGCTGTAGAAACTGCTTTGTGATAATTGTCATCGTTGTTGATAGGCAAGAGATCTCCATGAATGTCTATATATCCCACTAAGACATCAATGTTGGGTATTTTGTGAACATGCTGCAGTAATCCATAGAATTCCTCAAATTTTCCAGGCTTGGACCTTTCCAAAGAAAAGCGCCGGAATTCTGCACCAAACTACAAAAACAAACAAACAATGAAGTTGATAATAGGAAATGTTCACATATACACAAAGTCTACTTAAATTTAACACCATGTTGTAATGTGGTGTTATGAACAGTGTTGAACTAGAATTGAGGAGAATAAAGTTAAAGTTCCCATTCATCGAAGAAGTTATTTGGATGAATTTTCACAAGTTACCAGCTCTTAGAAAGCTAAAGGGTTCTTGTGAAAGGGAGATCCAACGGATGAATGGTGCAATATAAATGTAACCAATCAATGGCGTTCCACTTCAAATACAAATTCTAATATGAATCAAAACAGTTTTCTGCCTCACTGTATTATGGAGGAAATCATTATGAAAACAAAAAATAAAATAAAACCAAGTACTGCCCACAACTGCAACCATGGCTTAGTACTTGCAGATATACTGTAATGCATCTCTGACAATGTTCGGAGTGCATGACACCCATCAAATTAACAGATTCCATTCCTCCTAGTCAACTCCTGTCAGACATCCACGTACCTGCCTGCAAGGTTACCCAGGCTTCAGTCAGAATTTGTGAAGAGCTTTGCTCAGAAACTTGTTTTCAGTGCTAGAGCTCAACTCTTAATCATGTGACGTAACTAACAGTATCTGAGTAGGTGCAGAGTATTGTCTTTCATCACTAAGTAGCCACTGCATGTCCCAATATGTATAGGATTAGTGGGCAGAACTTCCAGGTTACAAGGTGTGACTTTCATTCAGGCAATTTTACACTCCAGCACCTATCTCTTTATATATTATTTGGCATTACTTGCTTGCCCTTCACCATGTCTTCTCAGCTCAATTGTGTAATGTCTTCCACCCACAAAGGCCTGTGCAGAAAGGTGCACTTTAATCCAACATCAAGCGTATACAGCAACTGAACATCAAGTGTATAGCGCGACAAGGCCAGACACACCTCAAGAATTCCATGATTTGAGGGTCACCACAAAAAGGCCCTTATGCACTGCTGCCCGACCAAATTTATATGATGGTAGAACTACCAGCATGGCCTCCCTTACAGATCCTAATACTTGGATAGGCTTATATATCGGAAGAGACTCTCCTTCAGATATTTGGAGCCTAAGTTGTCTAGGGGTTTCTATGTTATTGTAAGTACCTTGGATTGGGCTCTGAAGCATACTAGCAACCAGTGCATTTCTGTCCACAGCCAGTAGTGCCATCCAGCACCTTGGCCTCTGCATCCTTCACCAGCTACAATTTCTGAACCCCAACTCTGAGGTGGCCTCTACCTTCTCATTTAGGGTGGATGATGAGCAGAAGAGTATGGAGTACATCACCAACATCCTAATCTTGTCTCTCTGGACCAACACAAGGTACAAACCCTAAAACCAAGCCACAGAGTGGATTAGCCTATTGGAGAGAAGGTCTAAATCTCTGTGGAGAACATGATGCACCAACCTCACCCCACTTGTCTGGACTCGTGCTCCACTGAGGACCCAAGTTTCCACTTGCCCTATACTAGAATTCTCCATACCGTTTGATTGCTCTTTCCACTAGCCACTGTTCACTGCCTGCCAAAACCCTTTCACTGGTATCACCACCTGCCTACCCTTCTGCAGGGCCCAACAATCCACTACTGAATCTCCCTCACCCCATGCAATATTTGCCTGCTTGTCCAAACTCTATTAAATGTCAAACTACCTACCATTCTCACAATTACAAACATTCCTGCAGTTAAAACACACAAATTCACAAGGCACAATCACCCCTGGGCCGTTCCTAGTCCCATTGCAGCTGCAATTTCCATACTCAATTCTACAGCAAAATGTTCCACTGCAATATTGCTTACTCACCACATGCCTTAAAATCCATCCTAACTGAAAGGAATGCCAAAATGATAGCCTTCATCCTTCTAGAAGTTTCCTAGCTCTGAAGATTATGCAAATTATTCAACAAAGTGCAGCACATAAAGTGAGAAAGCAGACCTTCTGCTTGATGCACACATTCTAATAAAGTGGAACCTCGGTTCCTGAACACCTGTTGTTGTATGTTGCGATTCTCGAATGCCGAAAACCCAGACGTAAATGCTTCCATTTTTGAATGTTTTTCAGAACCTAAATGTGCGACGTGGCTTCCGCTAAGGGCAAAAAACTCTTGCAACCAATGAGAAGCAGTGCCTCAGTTTTTGAACATTTCAGAAGCTGAACGGGCTTCCAGAATGAATTTCATTTGAGAACCGAGGTACCACTGCAAAGTAATTCGGCAAACAAACAAGCATTCAACCTATTCCATTAATTTAACTGTGAACCTAACCACTTATAGGGCAAGAGACATTATAAATATAAGACAGCTACTTAGTAGTAACACTGTTGGCTACCTATTTCAGTTGTGAGCACAGTAAGATGTATCAACTTTTCTACACACCTCACTCTGCCTGTGCAAAAGCAGTACTGTAGCTGAAAGTAGTCTGAAAAACTGGGTTCAATTCTATAAACCATGTCCACCCAAGTTTAAAAGTAAGCCAAGGCAGTAGTGTCAGTCAGCCTTTAAAATCAAAATAGCCAAAGGAAGCAAAACTTAGCCACAAAAAAAATAAATGGATGATAGAAATTAGCAATGATTAAACCAACAAGAACGGCATACACCTATAAATCATGCTAGGGAATTTTTAAAAGTTGACATTCAAGCAGACATGGGATTAAAACTATCCTAACAAAGCTAAAAGGGCTGACCTGTGCTCAACAGAATTTTTCAATCATTGCTGCTTGTTAAAGTAAGCTGACAGATATTAAAATTCTTACATCAGCATGCTTAAGTTCAGATATCTCTTTATCAACTCTTTTAAGCTTAAACACAGATTGGCATCATCATAGAACCTAATGCAACTCATATTACCATTATCTTTTGTTGTTCCTCTCATGCTATGAAGCTACCTGGACCTTTCAGTTGTCACCTGAGGCCCTCCCACAGATGCTCCTCCTGAGTGAGGTTCAGAGGGAGGTTACTGTATTGCAATTATTATGAGCCACTTTAAGCTCAACATTTGTTGTTGGAAAAGTGGAATACAAATATTAAATCAGATCAGACTCTGTTGAACACTCTGGATGCTGTCATTAGCATATTCTAGGTGCCTAGTTAAAACTTCTCTTCTCCCGGGCATTTTATGACAAGCCAGCCAATTGCTTACTTGAATTTTGTTTGTATGTTTTCGGCTGGGTTCCCCCCTGTTCCCCTGCTGGGTCTGTTTAAGTTTTTGTTATTGCTGCTGGGTTTATGGATTGCTGAACTGGTTTTATTCAAATGTATAATTTCTTGGGTTTTGTATTACACTTTCCAACTCAACCTTTTCAAAAGTCACTTAGAGCCTTCTTTGTAGCAAGTGCATGGTAGTTAAATAACCACCACCACAACAAAAAGTAGCAACTTGGTAGCTTGGGAATCAAGTATGAATATTTGCTTAAGGGGGCAATTTAAAATGATACACTTTTTAAAGAACACAAATACTTGGTAGAAATTAGGAGTGATTCAAATTGAAACTTAGTTGGTATACAAACCCTAGGATAAGTGCAGATTTCAAATTGCTAAAACAGTAGTACGAATTTAAGACTGAACTTGTACCATCCATTTTGGAAAATAACTATAGCTTATTGAGGAAATGGACAAAGAAACATAAAAATAACTCTCATGAAGCTATTGGCACTGTACCTACCAACTACAGTACTTGTTTATATTCCATTTTGCCTTCATTTAGATCTTCTAAAAGCAATATATTGCTGCTTAATTGGGACTATTTTGGCCACTACAAGCAAAAACACATTGCCCCTTGCTCTCTAGCACTATAGTCATCCAAATGTTGTCCACACACCAGATGGAGATAATTTAAAAATAAGGCACAAACACCACACCTTGGCCCAGAGACATTTAAATTTAAGGAATTACGGTAATCACAAATAGTTTTGTTCTCTGTATATTCTATAAAGCCTATAATAGCTGGCAGCAAGGCAGAACAGATGAGTCATTTTGTTTTATTACACCTGTGCCACATGAAGTAATTTAAAAAACCCAACAACACTGTAGGAGTAACTTCCCTTACAAAGGTAATAGATTTATGGTGCCAGGTAATGTTGTCTTTTCTATTTGCATTCTACTTCCTCACAATTTTAAAATTTAAAGAAACCTACACTCTGTTACAATACAATATTACTGTAATTCTTCAGAAGATTGACATGTAGTACCAAAAATTAACTACACACAATCCAGATCCAACAAAGAACTAACTGAAGCCAGTAAAATATTGAGGGAGAAAGTACAATTCTAATTGCCCAGAGAAAGAAATAACATTTTTACTTTAACATGAGAAACGGAACAACTTGAGAAGATGCGTTAGGGCCTTTCTGTAAAACTGTAAAACTAGTTTTACTTTCAGCACTATGCTTAAACTTGCCAAAGGCAATTCAAGATCCTGACCTATGTAATTGTTAAGTGTGTGTATGTACATAATGTGTAAGTGCATGTACAGCAAATGTGAGGGATTAATCCCATGGTGCTTAAGTGATTTTAAAAAGCTATTTTAAAAATCATTTTAAATATTCAAAGTTATTTAAGGGAACAAGCCTTACAATCCAGCCAGAAACCAGCTGAGGAGTGTCTGTAAGGACAATTATGCCTCTGGAAGTCCCATAGCACACTAGCCAACTTCATCCTCCCCAGCAGACCTTCTGCTGGTGGAGTGAGGGGAACTGGGGCATGTTGGAGGAAGGCAGTGAGATGCAAAGTCCAAAGGCCCTTCATTTCTCTTACAAAGGTGGGTCTTTACACATAGCTAATTCCCTCCACTGACTAAAAAGGGAGGAACGAAGATAAAGAGATGTGGTAGCTGCTCTGCCAGTGGATTTCCCCAAACCACCATCATATGCTGCCAGTGAACTGTAGGATTACACTTCCCAAAATTTTACGCTCTATTTCGGTAAGGAATTTTCCCTGTCTAATTGCACCATGCTTCACTACAGATTGTATGAGGATATAGATTTTAAGGCCCTCAACAGATTAGTTACCCCTTAACACTGCTTAATTACCCAGTTTTGGTCACAATCAAAGTGACTGAAGAGAGTGGGGCTTCCTATTATATAGAGGTGAAAGACAGCTCTCATTTACACAAGTGACTGAGTACAGAATGTGGAATGGTAGGTATTTTATGTCCACGTGGAATTCAAGGGTGTGATCTTAGCTACCTGGTATAGAATTTTTCTAGGTGGCTTGTGATGATGAATACTAAATTACCCCATAGGTCAACTTAGGAACAAGCTGGGGTGGGGATGGACTTAGTGCTTTAGTAAATAGACAGGAATGCCAAGTAGAGATCTTGTTAAACAAACAAACAAACAAACAAACAAACAAACCGGAAAGAGCAAGAATAATACAGTGTTTACTTCACATTAAATCTAAAAAAAACTCCATTATGAGTAATATGTTTTTAAGCCTCACTTTGCCTAAGAAAGAAAGAAGCTCTCTTCTTCAAACATATAATTTCCCCCCTCATTAAAATGTAATTTTAAATATAAAGCATAGCAATTTGCACCCCCAAATTTTGCACCTTCATTGTCTCCTGAGACAGATGGATGCCACCAGGAGCAAACTAGCCATCATAAGTACTGTTTTCCACATAAGTATATGTGGAAATAGCCACGAGACCAAAGTAGTACATGGATGTTCACTTGTAATTAGGAATAAACACGAAATGAGTGATAAAACACTTCATTACAGCCACAGTCTATAGTAAGACATATCCTGTTACTCAGAGGCTGTGGTGGTGGGATGGCTCACCAGTTTAATTTGCGGCATGACCATACAAATAATGAAAGAACACTTTAATCTTCAACAAAGTATACCAGGGTGTGTTCCCTAACATAAGGAGGTTCTGAAAACACTCCAGGGTAAGTATTTTGTATGAACACAACCAGCTAAATTGCAGGCACTCTGAACATTCCAAAGACCTAAAACAGCCTATGATGCCCCAAAATTATCCCCAGTAAAATTTGTGGGTCTCTTTAGCTTCCTTTTAAATCCAAATAGCTACTCTGTTTGTACCAGGAAGGTGTGCACAATTTGTGAAGTCCTCATGCTACCCTGGTGATCAGTGCCAAAGTTACAGCTGAACTAACATGGCTGAACAATTCAGGGGCTGCAGGAAACAAAAGGCTGTTTCATTTGCTCAAAATGGCATTCTCTGTACCCCCTTCTCCAGAAGAGATTGGCAGCAAGTGCTTTAAAAATGCCATTCTGACTTGCAATCAGGTTAGAAATGCACAACACAAAAAAACAACTGTTTACACAGTCATTAAGAGATTCTAGATATCAGAGAAAAACATTTTTTTCTATGCAAACAGAATAGTGTATCACTAACTGTGTTGCACACCGTAGAACTTTTATGGTCATGACACTCAAACTACGTCCGAGAATGGATACTTAGCAGTCCCCATAATACTTCATAGAAACCAATCCCAAGACCACTTTTTCAGACCACATTAAAACACAGAGCAATACTCTCTCAATGGTTTTACAAGCTCATTCATCAAGCACTGGCAGAAGCACAAATGCCCAGGCCATATGGGATCCTTGTGTTTGGGTAAAAGGAAGTGTCATCAACACAAGGAGAAAAAGAAAGAAAACTGCTGAGACTTGAGGGGTGGTGGTGACTGGCAAAGCCAAGACAAACCAGTAATGCCTACACAAAATCACACCCTATTATTCATTCATGCTAATCATGGATAACCTTCACCCCCTGATTCTGTAATCACGCTCAGATTAGAACTACCTACCACTATACACATGCTCACACCTTGAAAATATCAATGAATTGTAGAGCTGGAAGGAATCCCAAGGGTCATCTAGTCCAACCCCCTGCTGTGCAGGAGACTTTTGCTCAACGTGGGACTCAATCCCACAACCCTAAGATTAAGTCTCATACTGAGCTATCCCAGATGGGGTGGGGGGTGGGGGATGGGGGGAAAAGCTAGTGTTTTGAAAGGGCTCTTCAAAGGTAAGCACAGCCACATTCTTAATAGGTTACTCTTGGAAAATAAGTCATCTGCAAGTGGCTCCTCAAGCGCATTTTTGGTAACAACTCACCCTAATTACACATTATTCCAGGAGCGAAATTACTACCTTGACTTTAGTCACCCCAAATAAATGTCACCTGGCACACTATTGGGGCCAGAGATGAAAGATGAATCACTTAGCTGTTCCCCCGCCAAAATAATAATAAAAATTCGTGCTGACACTCTCTCCCGCCATCGCTGCAAGCGAGGCAGCAGAATATGTACAGTAAATCGTTTCCTTCTCAGCATGACCACCGTGCCTTTCCCCCCACAATCTTAAAAGGAAAAAAAATAAACTGCTGGGGCTTAAGATTGCCTGCTAGTTGCGACCACTACCCAGGACGAGAGCACCTTCCCACACCCGGTTTCAGGTGCCTGGTACGGACTGGGGGGCCGGGGATTGGTCAGCCCTGAAGAGAATGCCCTTTGTACGTGCTCAGAAACACTGCTGCGCGCTGAGGTTCTGGGCTACGGGATTAAGCGCGGCCACCCGCTTCCTTGGTAACCACTCCCCCCCAAAAAACAAAAACACCCCCAGAGACCCCGAAAGAGCACCCGCACCCTCCCACCCACCCACCTCAGCGAGACGTAACAAACCCGAGTACCCCTCCCCAAAGCCGAGGCGAGGGCCGGTGTGGGGACGCCACCCACCTTGCTCTTCACTTCCATGGTGCCGAGGCCGCCGCGGCTCCCCGCTCCGCCGCCTCCGCGTTGGCCCCGGTTCATGCCGCGGGCGAGTCTGTCAGCCAGACGCTGGTCCGCTCGGCGGCGCGAAGGGAGCGGGTCTGAGGGAAGTCCGCAGCACCACCACCACGACGACTGCCGCCGCCCCTCTCAGCCTCAACCTGCCGCCTCCCGTCTGAGGAGGAACGGCCGCCGCCAGACCGACCTCGCGAAGCCGAGGGGAGGGGAAGGGAGGGGGGAGGAGGAAGGAGAGGGGGAGGGGCCGCCGCCGCCGCCCAGCAGCCTCCTCCTGGCACCTGCAGCTCCGCGGAATGGAGGAGGAGGAGGAGGAGGCGGCGAGGGGAGCGGAGCGAGAGAAAAAGAGCGAGGCACGAAAGACGACGCATGCGCAAGCGCGCGCGCGCGCGCGTGAGAAGGAGGAGGGGGGAAGCCAGGAGGAGGGAAAGCCCCGGCGCACCTGCGCCTCCAGCGCGCGTGCGCAACCTGCCGCTCCGGCAGGAGGAGGAGGAGGAAGAGGAAAAGCACCTGCTCGTGGCAGGAGCGGCCGTGGCCCGTGAACGCGCGTGCGCACAGTTCGCGCGCGGGAGGGCAATACCTGCCGGGCTGGATTCCAGAGAGAGAGAGAAAGATGGGGGGGCGCATGCGCGTTTAGCAGCCGTCTCTTTTTTTTTTCGCCTCAGGGTGGAAGGACACCTAGCCACCCTCTGAGGGATAAATATATACAGTGCTTTTTCCCTTAAAAAAATGTTTAGGGGGTACTCTCATTTTCCTACTCAAAATAATTCAGTTTTATTTGTGTAATGTGAAACTCTTGGAGACGGGAGGCGGGATGGGGTAATGTGGGTGGGAAACCATCAACTATACAGTACAATCTGTGAGTGTGGGACAGAGAAACAGAAGAGGTTGATAATATGGAACTTGCTTTATTTATTTACTCCATTTATAGTTCCTCTTTTGACCAAGGAAAGGAGTATGTTTTCATCCTCACAACAGCCCTGCAAAGTAGGGCTAGTCTGAGAGACAGTGATTAACTTGCCCTAAGGTCACCCAGTGAGCTGGGATTTGCACCAACAACTCTGACCCTAACCTAAGACTCTATGAAATGAAATACAGTAAAGGGACACAAATCTGACAAAATAAATTATTTTGAAACATTCAGAAACCAGTAGGAGAACATGACAGTCTCTTGGAGCATTCTACAAGTGACCTTAAAACTGCTGTTCTTCATTAAAAAAAAAAAATTAAAGGAAGACTTCAGGGCACAATAGTTGAATTAAAACTTATTCAAAAGTTTGATTCAGTTAAACTTTAACAGAGACTTTTGTTTCCCTTTGCACTACAGATGTCAATTAACATAACAAATCTAGGATGATAGTGTTTTTAGTAATTCGTGATAACACAACCATCCTAGATTTTCTATGTTAATTAACACTTGTAGTGGGTCAGGCAACCATTGTCTCTTTTTGGAGTCCAACTGATAGAATCAAACTTCTGGATAAGTTCTAAACTTCCTTTATAGAAGGAATTGATTACTGCAGTGAATGGTCGGTGTGCTTATCTTCCATACAGTTGAAATTCAGCACTCTAGTTCTTAGCCTTTAAGGGGTTGTAAGACTTCTTGTTCTTTTTGCTGCAACAGACTAACCTGTAGCTACCCCTCTTGTGGCATTGTGGCCCCTTGACTAAAATATGTCTTGTGGCAGGCATTATAGACCAGAACACATTTCATTACATGCCTGAAGAAGTTAAGATTTGAAATAACGGTAATATATGCAAACATGCCTGCTTTTCCATCTTCCATTTCCATACAGAGCAGCTTTTCCATCTTGCTTTTTCAAGGACTTTTAAATTTTGTGTTATGTGAAGTAAAGCAAGTGAAATTTTTGGGAACTAACTTGAATAGTGGGGTAAAAATACATACAATGGGAAGAGAGAAAACATTTTAACTGGGCTGCAGCTCAAGAGGAACATTGGAAACTGCCTTATACTGCATCAGACTACTGGTCCATCTAACTGTTGGCACTGACTGTCAGCGACTCTCCATGGTTTCAGAGGGGGGACTCCCTGAGCCCTACGTGGAGATGATGGGGACTTTTTGCATGCAGAGCAGATGCTCAGCTGCAGAGCTGGATTACTTCCCCCAACTCCATAGGGCTACAGTCCTAGTCACACTCACATACTTGGAAGTAAGCCCTGAGGAATTCAGTGGAATTTACTTCCATGTAAAACATGCATACAATTTCGATAAAATTGTATTTAAAATCCAAATATTTTTTTACTTAACTGGTTTGTGGGTTGGCCATTCTGGGCATGCATTTGAAGCATATCACATGTTGCTGTTTAAATGATCAAAGGTTGGAGAGCACAGGAAGAAGGGAATCGGAGCTTGGTTTCCATTCATTTTTAGATTACCAGAATCTATCAGAAAAGAGCCAGGCCGATTCTGCTTTTCTTCTTCCATTTTCCTCTCTAACTTTCTGCTGGGCAGTGCAATGGAAAATGGAGGAGATCACAGGCAACACTGAGGATTTGCGTGTCATTTGAGCCGGCCCGCTTCTGAGATGCAAAAGCTGAGCTCTGGATGCTTAAACCCATCATGTGGCTGGTTTTATCGCTAAAGATTTATTAGGTTTCTATGAAGGAAGTTTATTTCTCCCCCTGCATTCCTGGAATTGTTGGACTGCTATAGAAGGAGGGTGTGGCAAAAGGTTTCTTGAAGTCAGCAAGGTACAGTCATGTGAAACCTTTGGAGCCAGTCACAAAATATTAATCGCTACTTACGTCACATGAATGACTTGGTAGCCAATCAAGGAAGCAAACCAAGGAACAGTTCAGTTTCTGATCATAGTAAAGAAATGGGCAAGTCTTCTGCTCCTGGAGAGAAAGTACAAGATTAAAGAGCTATTTTAGTCACCCCTCTGCAGAACCTGTGAGTCAGACTTACTAGAAGGTGGTGATTTCTTTATTTTTTACTTCCCCAAAAGAAAGGAATGTTCTATTTCTACCAACCAGTTCAGAACAAGGTGGAGAGGTTTGATTTCTTCCCCTAATGGTAACATTTATCATGGTCAACCTTAAAATCCAATTTGCGACTACCAAAGTTGATAAGAATTTATTGGAGTGAAGTTGTACTGACTGCATATTAATATTAACATTTACTCAACAAGCATGAAATCCTATACCCACTTAACTGGGACTATGGCTGCATACACAAGCAGATACATTTAAGGCATCCCTCCAAAAAAATAATGGGAACTGTAATATGGTAAATGTGCTGGAAATTATAGTTCATTGAAGGGCAAACTAGTTTCCTGGATTCTAGTGGGGGTGCACTTTAAATGTATTATGTGTACACAGCCCAAGTTACATTTAACTCAGTGTAACTTACTTCTGCATAGGATTGTGCTGTAAGCATCAAGTACATTGGGGGGTGAGGGTGGTTTACAATGCAGGTCAAGTAAGAAGTAATTGCAATTAGATTAAATAGTTCTCAATCCCATGTTAGGGAATTTAGGCTTGCTCCCTCAATTTTCAGAACTAGAAATTTTGGGCACTGAGAAAATCCTACACGTGATCAGACTTTTCCACCTGTCAGATTAAGATCACTTGTAGCATCTTAAAGACTAACACGTTTATTAAATTTATTTAAATTCCTCAGATTCATGAAGTGTGATCCTCATTTGTCAAATTTCTATACACATGGGCATAATGGGTGGAAGGAATGTAAAGGCTACAATTAAATGGCAATAGAAAGAAAAAGTACAGGGTGTGGTTTTTTTAACAATTAAATTAGAGCTTAAATGTATGCAAAATGACTGCTCACAAAAGCAACAATTGATGATACTGATAACACAATCATCTTGCCATTGAGTTGCTGGTTTCTTTTTTATTCATTTGGCCTGAATAGGGACAACTGTTTCTTTAGCAACACAGGTGGTAATTTCCTCAGTAATGCTAAAATAATTCTCTTATTGCTGGTAATGACTAAGGATGGTAGCTGACTAAGGCACACCCATTGATTTGAATATCACCCAGGGAGTCTTATGGCACTTGGAGGAGTTAACATACCGTATTTATTATGGGTTATGCTTTTGTGGTCTAAAGTCCACTTGCATCAGTAGCAGGAAGGGCAAAAAGTTGGGTCTATACAGTAATGAAATAAAAAAAGCACAGTCTGTGACAATGCAGTTTGAGGTTAACGGTGTAGTCCTGTGGGTGTGTACTCATAAGTAAGCCCTACTGGATTGAATGGGACTTACTCCTAGGTACGTGTGTATAGGATGGCAACATTGATATATACAAAATAGCTATAGATATATTTTGGCTGAATAAAATAACACTTGTAGTTGGGCAGGAGACCACTGCTTCTTTCGGGAAAGGATTTCATGGAGTAGCAAAACACATGAAAAGGATGCTAAATTCAATGCCAGTACTGCTAGGTGGGAAGAAGCAGCGTTTGGATTTGATATCCCGCCTCTAACACCCTTTAAGGAGTCTCAAAGCGGCTAACGTTCTCCTTTCCCTTCCTCCCCCACAACAAACACTCTGTGAGGTGAGTGGGGCTGAGAGACTTCAAAGAAGTGTGACTGGCCCAAGGTCACCCAGCAGCTGCATGTGGAGGAGTGGAGACGCGAACCCAGTTCCCCAGATTACAAGACTACCGCTTTTAACCACTACACCACACTGGCAGGAAAGACCCTCTGTCTGAACCCCTGGAGAGTTGCTGTCAATCATAAACAATACTGAGCTGTAGGGACCAGTGGTTTGTTACCAAACTTCCTGTTCAGGCTCAAACAAAGAGAATCAAACTTTGTTATTCATTCCAATTCAGCTATTTTGGGGTGGTGTGTCACTTCGAAATTATGAGCTCTTATGTCACAATAAATGTTTTTAAGGTGAGTCTACAAGGCTCTTGTTTTTTTTTTTTGTTTTTTTTTTGCTGCAACAGGACAACACAGCTATCCCTCTGGAAGCAGATTGTTCACGGTTGCAAACACGCAGAAATGACATTTGCTGCAGTGGCATGCAAACAACTTAATCCCACCCATGGATCACTCACTTTGCACAACCAGCGCCACCTCCTCACTCGTGATGCTGATTCTGCAAGTGCCAAGATTTCAAGATGCTACAACATGCCCAGTGGTCATGTGAAGCAACCCTTAAAAAGATTAATAAAGCTGGTATTGTCGCTGGTTTTGTGACAAGTACACAGAGTGCAATGAGATTGAGTGTTTGGGGGTGGGGGGAGGCTCGGTTAATTTCATTGTACACAGGTTGTACATTGACAATAAAGATACTGTGTTGTTGTTGTTGTTGTTGTTGTTGTTGTTGTGTATACCTACTAAAATCCATGAACATAACTAAGTCCAGTCCATTAATTTCAGTGGGTCTGCTCTGACTTATTGGATATAGTTCACATATACACGCAGAGGGAGAGAGAACGACATAGAATCATAGAAACAATAAAAAGTTTATGACATTTGCATATTTCTTTACAACATATATAACACCCATTTATGTCTTTAATGTATAGATCTTTTCCACTATAAGGAAGTTATAAGTTAAATTATCTGGTAAGTTAAATTATGCACTGCTCTTAAAGGGCAGAACAAACTGGCAATCAAAACTTTAACTAATTACAGATGTTTAGGAACCTCCTATGAATCACTTGTTCTCAGAGATGAGACAGATAAGATTATTTAAGACATTCATAAATGTGAAAAATGTAGTCTCCCGCATAACCATTTGAATGTTCTTCATTCCTTTGGAGTGATGCTCCTGATATTTCAACATAAAACTGAGTATGTCCTGGATCTTAGGTTGCAATCCAAAAATAACCAGTGCTCAAATAGGCACCAATACTGGACTGCAGCTTTAAGCAATTTGTTCCAGATGTGTTCTTTGAGGATTGGGCCTTCTTCACTGTGTCCCCCACCCTGCCCTACACTTCCTCTGTTGAATCTAGGGCTACGTACACACAGCATTTTATTCTAGAACCAATGGAGACTGCTGCATTGAGTGGCAAGATATGGAGACTTGTAAGCTTTTACAAACCTCCCCACGACTGCACATCCCAGGGAGAGGTAGATTGCGAGCACATGCAGATGAATACATTTACAAGCCTCCTTCAGAGCTTGCTTCTCACTGTGGCAGGACTGGAGCTAAAGGGGGCAGAGATGGCACACAGGGCCCCGGGACTCCAGAATGCTTGTGGTTTAGTAACACCTGAAGAGTGCTTGTGGCTGTGTAAACACACTTAACCATTTGTAGTGCGAAGAAGTCCTGTTTCTCAATAAGGAATCATGCCCGATCAACGTCAGCGTGTTGCCTTCATTCTAGAAATTGATACAAGATTCATTTTGCCATGCACAAGGTTGGGTGTGGTTACCTGATCTGGAAAACTTCCCCTTGATTTGGTTATCCATGCCTTTCCTCCTCACCCATGCCCCAGGTGAATGAAGGAAGAAGCCATAATTGTGATCTTGGCATAAAGGTAAAGGTAAAGGGACCCCTGACCATTAGGTCCAGTCGTGACTGACTCTGGGGTTGCGGCGCTCATCTCGCTTTATTGGCCGAGGGAGCCGGTGTACAGCTTCCAGGTCATGTGGCCAGCATGACTAAGTCGCTTCTGGCGAACCAGAGCAGCGCACGGAAACGCCGTTTACCTTCCCGCCGGAGCGGTACCAATTTATCTACTTGCACTTTGACGTGCTTTCGAACTGCTAGGTTGGCAGGAGCAGGGACCAACAACGGGAGCTCACCCCGTCGTGGGGATTCGAACCACTGATCTTCTGATCGGCAAGTCCTAGGCTCTGTGGCTTAACCCACAGCGCCACCCGCATCCCACGATCTTGGTATAAGCCCACCCAAAGTAGGTCTCAATTGTGTGTGGATTAGGCAGAAAAAACAAGATCTCAGTCATTTGTTAAGCATGCTGGGCATGGCCAAAAGGGGGCAGCTGCCCCCAATCAATTAATAAAAGAAAATAAAAACAACTAACTGACAAATTGCATCACAAAGAGCTCAGTTCTGCCCCCCAAAAACATAAAGCCTGCTTCCCAACCAAAAAAATCCTGGCTGGGTATTGTAGTTCTGTGAGGGATAAACTACATTTCACAGGATTCTGGGGGCTTCAGATATATTACACAGCCTCAGTTTTGGTCCTCAGCAGAGAGGAGGATGGGGACAAACTAGGATCTGCCTTTCAATGTCTCTTGTCCTACCTACTGTTTGGTCTCCCTGCCTTCTGGTTCACCAGTACCAATGGGCACAAGCCACTGCTGCCGCCCACAGTGTCTTTGGGTAGCTGTGGACCACCTACACCTGTTTTCAAATTGACACACCGCAATGTAGTGCAGAATCACTCTGCAATAAGCTCTTGTTTTCTGAATGAAATCAGTTTCTTGAGAACCATTTTTCTGGGGCAAAAAAAATATGTAATGGATTCATATTGTGCGTGGAACTCTGTGAAAAAAGCAAGTATTTGGTCTCGACTCTGTGCATACACAGGCTTCTTTTTCTGCCTCTGTAATCTTTCCCACTGGAGACCTCTGTTCTGCAAATGTCCCTCACCCAACTGCTCTCCAGATCATTGCATCCTAGAAAATAGGCTTCTGCTTCAGGGACTGAAGGCCGCTTTATCTCATTCTGATCCTGCAAAAACCAGCTCCTTCCATCTAGCACAGTTAGCTCCCATTGCCAGCACCACGTGTGGTCTATTGAAGTGAACTTTGCTACGGATTTCAGGTTCTATGCAGGTTGATTACGTAACGTATTTATTAACACTGCAATGCTGTGTATGTTTACTCAGCAAGTTAAGTCCTCGATTTCAGTGTGGCTTACTCCCAGAGTTAAACATGCCCAGGACTGCAGTCTAACAAGGTGTCATTCAGCTCCCTGGCAGAAACCTTCAGAAGGCTTTCTCTCGGGTCCAAGGAAGAAAGAGCTGTAATGGGGAATGTGGAAGCTGGAAGTGTTTCAAAGGACAGGGCATAGCTAATTCACTGATGTCGATGAAAGCAAAGGATGTTGATGAAAGCTATGCTAGGTGCCTGCTTCCAATATTCAGACTTCTGCTGTCAAAAACTGGGATTCCCAAGTATACCATTAGGAAGCATACAGCAAGTGAAATTCTGCCCAGCTTCAAGAGATGCCTTTTTGACTTTTTCATCTAGTCACCCTAGGCTCCATCCAGCTTCTAAACTCACTGATTGATTTGACTGAGTCTCTCAAGCCAACCTCCCTCACAGGGTTGTTTTCTGACTGGGACAAAATGCTGCTTCAAGCTCCTGAAAGCAAAGATGGAGAACTTGTGGTCCTTATGATGTTCTTGGACCTCCCATCTTCCAGCAGCCCCAGTCAGCATGGCCAATGATCAGGGATGAAAGGAGTTGTCGTTGTCTTAACAACAGTTGAAGGGTCACAGTTTAGCCACTTCTGCCTTAGTGAACAGACGATGTAAAGGTAAAGGTAAAGGGACCCCTGACCATTAGGTCCAGTCGCGGACGACTCTGGGGTTGCGGCACTCATCTTGCTTTACTGGCCAAGGGAGCCGGTGTACAGCTTCCGGGTCATGTGGCCAGCATGACTAAGCCTCTTCTGGCGAACCAGAGCAGGGCACAGAAATGCTGTTTATCTTCCCACCGGAGCGGTACCTATTTATCTGCTTGCACTTTGACATGCTTTCGAACTGCTAGGTTGGCAGGAGCTGGGACCAAGAAATGGGAGCTCACTCCCTTGTGGGGATTTGAACCACTGACCTTCTGATTGGCAAGCCCAAGAGGCTCAGTGATTTAGACCACAGCGCCACCCGCGTCCCTTTAGGTAGGCTTGTCTAAACACAAATGTGTTTAGGCACCAAAAAGAACACAGTGAAGGCATCTGCCTCTTGTCAATAGGCAGGGAGTGAATAATAATCCATTTTCTTTCTCAGCTGTCTGAAAATGTACTCTCTGAAAAATTTCTAACTTTCCATGCTGCACAATCAATAATTCCACAGAACTTAAAAGCTTGCATATTCCTATCCCAGCAGCAGTTCGCTTCATTAAAAAAACTCAACCCAGTCTATTAGCTTTATGTCATCTATATTTATATT
>NC_138538.1:18289946-18536300 GCF_964234715.1 Podarcis melisellensis
ACAGTCACCTTTGACTGGACTTAACTGTCCAGGGGTCCTTTACCTTTTTTTTTTACTGTTTGCACCCAGCTCATGACATACTGAACAGGAGTCGGCCACATTAGTAAAGAAAAAGCGTTTTAAATGTGTTATAACACTGTGACACCAGATGGCGCTGTGGAGTTTTGACTTTCAATTTCCTATTATGTTTACAATGTGTTTTTCTGAATTTTTTGGAGGGATGTGTCTAGATGAAGCCTGAATCTCCATTACTCCATATTGTTATGAATGTACTCAGATTAAAATAGGGCAACCTCGCCTTAATTGAACTCTTGTGTGCCTAGCCAGTGCATCTGACATGAACTTCCACAAGCGGTTAAAGATGGAATGTGTTTTGTCTCGTGTCAGCCACAAGCTCGTGATATAAATGCCTCGCAAGCGCAGCAAAGCCAGGAACTTTCTGGGAAGAACAATTCTGCTTCAAAAACTACCTTGAGATTTAATGCAAAGTTTGGAAGTCCTCCTTGCTACAGATGAAACCTGGCAGGCATTCATTAAACCAAAGTAAGGAAACAGCATTGGAAATTACAGCAATAACCCAGAAGAGGGCACTATCCATTTACACAGGCCTCTGGGATTAAGAACAGATTTACAAGGGTGAAATCATTCAAGTAATAAATTCAGTATGAATCTTAAATTCTGGATTATGTGAGTAGTTATTGTGACAGATGTTTAATGTCATCCGTTTCCTTTGCAGGAATAGCATTCAACTACACAAATGTCTTCGTATTTTCACTAATTATATAACGGTCTACTGCTGAGTAATAAAGCAGAAGGTGATGTGTTTTACATCTTACATTTTAAAAAACCCAGTTCAAATCCATGACATTTTAACAACAACAGCAATTTATTGGCACATTTTATAAAGAGACAATAATAGGTTACACGTAACGCTTTCAAACTGGGAATTTCAACTATTAAGACATTAAGTAAAGCATTGCTGTAACAGCATTTTTACTGATAAGAATAGTTGATCCCCTGCATTTTTGCAAATATAAAATGCTGCTGAATGAAGAGTTCTGGAGAACTTGAAAGCTTGGCTATCCTAATTATTTCCCTAATATGGATTTTGGAATTTTCCAGCTGTATTTGTTGATGAATGTGCCACATGTATTTTATTTTTTGATGCCCTCTTATATTTCACATATGGATTTTTCTGATGGTTTTATAATCTACCGGTTGTATTTAGTGCTGTATGGTTGGTGTTGCACTCATTCAACAGGATTTCCCCATCCTTTTTTCCTCCTCCCTGCCTCCATCTGCTTCCAACCCTCTGGAGCACCTTGGGCTGGGGGGGCAAAGTGCATGGAGGAGGAGAAGGAAGTTCTCTTCAAGGGGAAGTCTGTTGTGCAAGTGGAACAGCAACACTGAATATGACCCACTAGTGGAATGTTCTCCCTTGAGAGGTTGTGGACTGTTTTTCCTTGGAGGTTTTTGAGCAGAAGTTGGATGGTCATCTGTCATAGTTGAGATTCCTGCATTGAAGCAGGTTGGACTAGTTGAGTCCCTTCCAACTCTACGAATATATCTATCTATATCTATATCTATATCTATATCTATATCATCTATATCTATCATCTATCTATCTATCTATTATCTATCTATCTATCTATCTATCTATCTATCTATCTATCTATCTATCTATCTATCATCTATCTAATCTATCTATCTATCATCTATCAATCATCTATCAATCATCTATCTATCTATCTATCATCTATCTATCTATCATCTATCATCTATCTATCATCTATCATCTATCTATCTATCATCTATCTATCTATCTATCTATCTATCTATCTATCTATCATCTATCTATCTATCTATCTATCTATCTATCTATCTATCTATCTATCTATCTATATCTATCATCTATCTATCTATCATCTATCATCTATCTATCATCATCTATCTCTATCTATCTATATCTATCTATCTATCTATCTATCTATCTATCTATCTATCTATCTCTATCTATCATCATCTATCTGCCTACCTACCAACCTATCTACCTACCTAAAGCTAAAGGTAAAGGGACCCCTGACCATTAGGTCCAGTCGTGACCAACTCTGGGGTTGTGGCACTCATCTCGCTTTATTGGCCGAGGGAGCCGGGGTACAGCTTCCGGGTCATGTGGCTAGCATGACTAAGCCGCTTCTGGCGAACCAGAGCAGCACACGGAAACGCCGGTTACCTTCCCGCCGGAACAGTACCTATTCATCTACTTGCACTTTGATGTGCTTTCAAACTGCTAGGTTGGCAGGAGCAGGGACCGAGCAACGGGAGCTCATCCTGTTGCGGGGATTCAAAACGCCGACCTTCTGATCGGCAAGCCCTAGGCTCAGTGGTTTAACCCACAGCGCCACCCGCGTCCCACCAACCTACCTACCTATTGCTTATTAGTGCTTCATGGTGTGTGTGTTTTGCAAAGTTAGCTAACCTTGGCAAAGCTTTTGATACTTGGATGCTATAGAGATTGCAAGTGTAGCCTGAAACATTTCAGGATTATTCTGAGTGTAAGGCTCATAAGGAGCTGTCATGATGAATTGTCCAGGGCTTCTTCGCAACTCAAGAAAACTATGCACATGCAGCTTTAGAAAGCAGATTCCAAATATGCAAAATCAGCCGGGGAAAAATAAATTTGCAGCCTCATGCCCTTTGTTTTCCAAAGTATTCACTGGATCATGGAATTCTTTTTCGAATGCCGTCTGAGTAACTAATTAAATGATCTGAACACCAGTTTCTATCTGGAAGATTTATAGCCAAGTATATTATTAAGAGTTTGCTGGGATGAGGGTGGAGGAATGAACAAGCCCCCCGCCAGCAAATAATTCGGGGAGACTGTTAAAATAATGCAAACCAACTACAGGCATTGCAACTATGCCAAAGGAAGATATGGTTCCAAGCAGTGCATTGTAAAAAGATATGTTGCAATGAGTCCAAGAGCACCACCCAAAGCCAGCTTCACATACATACACACACACAGTAAGAAAATATCTATCTGTAGGTTCTGAGAACTCAGGCACATGCTACGGAGCAAAGCATCAATATTCCCTGCTGCTTAAGGCAAGGGTGACAAACCACCAACTCACCATATGCCCAGCTTCCTTCAACCCTGTTTACTGGTGGCAACCAACGGTGCAACTGGAAATAAAACAGTCCCCTCCCCACAGCCACTACGGAGATGCACTGTGAGGCCATGGCATACCATGGGTTGCCAGCACCCGGGGCTGTGCAGAGTGGGGCTGGAAGGGAGGGAAACAGATGGAGTGGGCATGCACACTCCACTGCCAACCAGTGTCTGCATCATCAGGAGATTGTAGCCACTGAGATAAGAAGAGTTGTTCCATGGTATACACTCTCTGGTTGGCATGCAGAAGCTGTTTTCCAATGACCCCCAGCAAAGGAGATGTGCAGCTGTGCTGAGGCATCACCAGGTGTTGAAATTTTGTGCCCCTAAAATTTTTGCGCCTGGGCCAACTGCCCCTGTGCCCCCCAAGCGATGCCCCTGCTACAAAGCGGTGCTCTGAAAACAGGAAGGAGATGCTTTACTTGCATACATACACTGCTCCCGTCATCCCTGCTCTTATGTACTGAGTTGAATTGGATCCAAAAGGCAGCAGTCTGATTGGTCCTGGAACAAAAGGATTCAGATTGCAGCAGTCTGATTGGTCCTAGAACAATAGGGTCCAGAATGGTCCACAGGAGCCACCCAATCCAGCTCCAGGTGGAAGTGAATCCGCAACCTGATTGGCCTACAGGTGAATCCCGGAATTAGCCAACCACGTGGGGCCCATTGTGTAAATAATGTATATAAAGCAGACATTCTGGAGGAACTTCCAGTCCTCCTCACCACTATGAGCTGAATAAGGAGCATGAAATCCACTCTCGACTCCGAGTATATTTCACCTGCTTAAAATGACCCAATGCAGGGCCAAACAGTGAGACCTGCAACATTGAGTGGCTTCCCCATCCCCAATGTCCATTTGTTGGATGTGCATATGTCTGAACAGGGTAAGCCTACAGGACTAGAGACCTATAGAGGTGTTGGTTTCTGTGGAAGCTGGAACTCTGGGTGGCTGGTTCCAGTTCCTGTGGAAGCACACACACACACACGTCTATGTGCATAGGCCTCTCTGGATCAGTCATCCTCACTCAAGGTGTGGAAGTCAGGCGTGAGGGCTGAGAAAGCTGTACAATGCTGGGGTGTGAACGCTGGCCTTTCAACACTTTGATTTCATTTGGATATGAAAGGGGCTCAGGAAGGGGTAGGGGTTGTTGAACACAAACACCTATCAGCCCCAGGCACCATAGCCAGTAGCCAGGGATGGTGGGAACTGCAGTTCAGGAACATCTAGAGAACCACTAGGTTCTCCACCCTTGGTAGTGTCTGTGCCCCTTTTTAAAAAACGAATCATCTTTTCCCCAGCATATCCAGGATATAACATCCCATGAAATACATAAACGTTACTGAATAGGTAAAGGTAAAGGGACCCCTGGCCATTAGGTCCAGTCGTGACCAACTCTGGGGTTGTGGCGCTCATCTCGCTTTACTGGCCGAGGGAGCCGGCATACAGCTTCCGGGTCATGTGGCCAGCATGACTAAGGCGCTTCTGGCGAACCAGAGCAGCGCACGGAAATGCCGTTTACCTTCCCGCTGGAGCGGTACCTATTTATCTACTTGCACTTTGACGTGCTTTCGAACTGCTAGGTTGGCAGGAGCAGGGACCGAGCAACGGGAGCTCACCCCGTCGCAGGGATTCAAACCGGCGACCTTCTGATCGGTAAGCCCTAGGTTCTGTGGTTTAACCCACAGCGCCACTCGCATCCCTACTGAACAGAGATTACCAGAAATGACAAAATTCAGCAACTTGAGACACTCCTGCTTATAATATAAAAGACACCAGTTCCCATGAAATGTTGGCAGCACAGCAAATAAAATCGACAAATCAGCAGATACCCTAGGGAGAGGACTTTGGTTTTCTGGTGTTTGTGAAAATAACAAAGCTCCACCATTCGTCTGCGAAAGTATGGATATGTTTCTCTTGCTATTCTCAATTTATGTGCTATCTTTTCAGTGTTGCCACACCCCCTGGTACCAAGATGTTAAACTAGCCCTGTTAAAATCTTTCCAGAAAGTAGCAATGACCATATGCACTGCACTGTTCCACCTAAAGCTTAAGTGAGCCCAAGATAAACTGAGCAGTTACTGACAATATCAGTAATTGGTGATAACACACTCAACCTGGCTTTGTTATGTTAATTTGCATCTGTAGTTGGATAGGAAACCTTTGTCTCCATTCAGACCTTGTGGGCTTTAAAGGATTTTATCAAAGCTGACATCACCTAAGAGAAAAGTATTTTAACAGGTATGGAAGACAGATATGCCTGAGTAGTACTGGTTATGCCGCTTTCTCTAACTTGTGCCCTCTAGACGTGACTACGTCTCCCATCATGCCTGACCATCTGCTGGGCCTGATGGATTTTGTAGTCCAAGACATTCAGAAGACCCCAAGCTGGGGGAGGCTAAGATGAAGGCAAATGAATTTCCTTTCTGCAAAGAGGAATATTGCGACATCTGTGACAAAGAGAGTGGAACAATAGGATTTATATCAAATGACAAAGACAGATGAGGGCTTAACAAACGAAACTGTTGGCAAATTGTTTACACAATTTTGTTTAGTTGTTTACACCTTCTTGATCCAATCTAGTTGAGCTATGGAAAGCACCTTTGAGGATTAGGGATAGATTGTGGATCCCCTGTTGGCCTGCAATCCCTGCCCTTTGCATAGGACTTCAAACTACCCCATACACTTTGGACCCACTATTTAAGATTTGTTTCCACCCTGGTGTAATGTCATGACATTTCGGTCTGCATCTTTTTTCTTTCCTTTCTATTAGAGAAAGGAGATGCAGAAGCTTCCTTTGTTTGGCACGCCACGCACAATGCACTTCCAGACTGAGATCTGGTGTGCTACACACAACACATCCCCTAGTGTGATGCGGAACACAGTTTGGGTGAGCTGTGCCAAACAGAGCAGATGCGAAGAGGGTTTCCAACTCCCCCCAAAGAGCCCTTGTGCCTTTAACAGCTTAATCTGTAGACATCTTCAGGTAAAGCTTTTTGCTGCATTATCACTATGTTCTAGGGAGGTAAAGGACCCCTGGACAGTTAAGCCCAGTCAAAGGCAACTATGGGGTGTGGCACTTATCCCACTTTTTGGGCCGAGGGAGCCGGTGTTTGTCCACAGACAGCTTTCCAGGTCATGTGGCCAGCATGACTAAACCGCTTCTGGTGCAACGGGACACTGTGACAGAAGTAAGAGCGCACTGAAATGCCATTTACCTTCCGGCCACCTATTTATCTACTTGCACTGGTGTGCTTTCAAACAGCTAGGTTGGTAGAAGCTGGGACAGAGCAATGGGAGCTCACAGATTTAAACTATTTGAATAGGGTAATGACATGATTTGGTGTCTTCCTCACCAGGAAATCGTGGGCATGATATTTGCAAGAGCCCAGAAGTGGAATGATTTACTTATCTAAGAGTTTTCTTGCTTGCCGGTGTAAAGTCAGAAAAGGGAAAAGGCTCAGTGGTAGTGCAGAAAGTCTTTTATCTGATCTATGGCATCCCAGATTAAAATACTTCAGGCACATGGACTAGGGGAAAACCCTGCCTGAGGCCACAGTCAAGATAGACAGCACTGGTCTAGCTTCTGTTGCTTCCCTCTCCCAGCATTACTCTGTGTAATTGAAGATTTAGTTTTGCACAAGGTTAAACCACAGAGCCTAGGACTTGCCGATCAGAAGGTCAGTGGTTCGAATCCCCACAACAGGGTGAGCTCCCATTGTTCGGTTCCTGCTCCTGCCAACCTAGCAGTTCGAAAGCACTTCAAAGTGCAAGTAGATAAATAGGTATCACTCCGGCGGGAAGGTAAACGGCGTTTCCGTGCGCTGCTCTGGTTTGCCAGAAGCGGCTTAGTCATGCTGGCCACATGACCCAGAAGCTGTACGCCAGCTCCCTCGGCCAATAAAGCGAGATGAGTGCCGCAACCCCAGAGTCGGTCACGACTGGACCTAATGGTCAGGGGTCCCTTTACCCTTTACCTTACAGGTAAAACCTAATTAATCTGCACAAAGCTTCCTTCTGCAATACTGAAGCAAACTGAGATCAGGTTTTAATTCCAAACCCTTGGGAACAATATTTTTCTTAACATCCAGTATGCAGAAGAGTTCTGCTTAACGGGAAAGCACGCTACACTATGCATTTTGGTTGACCCTAATTTCTCTGCTTGCTTTTTTTTAAAATTATCCCAAGAACAAAAATATACTTACTTATTGCTACCATTGGGTGGCGGCAATGGGTTCTGTTGCACCAAGACGTCTAGTTCATGCAGTTGGGAACAAGATCCTTAGGGGGAAAGGGATTAAAATTTAAGATATTTAGATGGGGAGATTAATCAATGGAAAACAAAAGCTTTGAAAGATAAGAAAGGCTTGCAGAAAAAGAGAAATAAGAAGGGGGAGGGGAGTCAGTTGGCTTATAGTTAAGGTGATCTAATTTAACATTTCCCGTCTTCCAAAGTCCTGACATTTCTGTATTGTACATTTGCGTGAAACTATTTAGTATATATGTTTAGATAATGATGAGTATGATTATTATGGATCAAGACAATCATACCATTGAAATCTTCTCCATGTTAAGAGTTGGGGTTAAAGATCTGCCTGTTTGAATAGGCAGCGAATATCCAAATGCTGAGAATGTTGAGCAGAAATCACAAGGAGACATTGTTAACCCCGCTTGCAACTTGTGAATACACAGAATCATGATAAACATACATGATCAGTGGTACTGAATGCTCACTAAATGCATAAGGGTCAAACTTCATACGTTTCGGGATGTTGGAGACAACCAAAACAGAGTGGACATCCAGCGAGGGAAGGACTGTGGCGCAAAGATACATAATCTTTTCTGCATACAGAAGGCCCCAGGTTCGGACCTCAGCTTCTCCTGAGCTTCTCCTTACGGCTGAGAGAGACTCCCTTTCGAAATCCTGGACAGCCACTGCCAGGTAGTGTGGACACTATTGAGTTATGGAAGGACTTTTAAAAGAAAGGCCACTTCCCATTCGCCCACTTGAAGGTGTACCTAGGGGTTGGTTAGATTGGCCTCCATCAAGGGTGCAGACCTAAGCGGTGCAAAAATTGCGCCCCTTCACTGCAGCTCGGAAGACTAGAGGCCGGTCCGCTCGTCCACGCGCTCCCGGGCTACTCCCTGCTGTTTTAGGTAGCCGGACGAGGCGCGCAGGCTCATTTGGGCGCTTTGGTGGAGGAGCGCAAGGGACGCGGAGGGGGTACAAGGGCGCAAGGGAGCCTGGATACGCCTCTGCCCACTCGCCCTCCATCAGCGTGTGCACGTGTACGTGTGAACTACCCTAGCCTTGGGGGCTGGAGAGGGAAAAACTTTCAGTTTCCCCTTTACCTTCCTTTGCCTGCCCCTCCCCACCCCCTCCTCCCAGGACCCTCCCCTGCAAGGTTAGTTGGTCTTTAAGGTGCTACTGGAAGGAATTTTTTTTGTTTTGACTATGGCAGACCAACACGGCTACCTATCTGTAACTGCAAGGTTGTCTTTGGCCTTTTTCGCTCGCTCGTAGCCGGCCAGGAGGGAGGGGGCGGGCGGTGTGAAGTGCTCCCCGGCGAATACGAGCCGAAGAAGGGCTGGCGATCGCAGCATGCGTCGGAGGCGCCTCCATTTCCAGTCCTCGACGCCCCCCACCCCCTTGCGGGCACGGGCGGGCGGGCGGGAGGGAGGGAGGGTCGTGGTGGAAGGGGAGAGGGAGGGGAAGAGAAGAGAAGCAGCCAGGCCGCAGGGGGTGGGGAGGAGGACGCGGGAGGCGATCCTCCTCGGAGGCCGCCGCTGCTGCGCGCGTCTTCCTGGAAGAGGCGCCCGGTCCCGGTGGTGGCACGCGCGCGCCCAGACGGCGAAGGTGGCGCCCGCGATAAGGCGGCCCCTATCGGGACCTCGCAGGCAGCAACAGCCGCCGACGGCGAGGAGGAGCTGCCGAGGAGACGAGCAGCGGGCACATCCCCAACGCCGAGAGGGAGGGAAGGAAGGAGAGCGCGCGGCGTCCAGGCACCGCGCTGGACGCGCACCGGAGGCTCGACAGCTCGGCTGCCCGGGCGGACGGAGGGACGCCGCGGCAGAAGCCCACCCGCCGCCCAGGTGCGATCCCTGGAGGAGATGTAGCAAAGGTCTGTGGCGGACGGGGGGTGGGCGGTCAAGGGGGGCGTCAGTGCACAGACATCGGGGGTGTTGGTGTTTGGATACTGGCCCCTCACCTAGAGGAGACCCGGCTGGGCACCTGTATGGAGAAAGGTGCCGTAGTGGAATCTGGAGAGCTAGAGGTCCGCGTAGGAGAGCGTTTGCAGGAAGTCCGCAGGCAGCCGGTAAGGGGTTTTTCCGTGGGATGTTTCCAGGGCGTGCTACGAGGGCTCTTTTCGGCCGGACGAGAAGCTCCGTGTAACTCGGAAGTTCGCGATTGGTCCGGCAAACGCCTCTCTTCTGCCTTAGGACTAAAGGGTTCGCCCTGCTGAAACACCTGGGACTTGCTTCCCAGGAACCAGGCAAATAATTTCGCCACACATCTCCCCCACTTCTCCCCATTATTGAGCTCCAGGTGTCCTGACTTCCTGGGTGTGCTGAGGCACCCATAAGGAATGTACCGGTTCATGGGAATCGTAACAAATATACTTATTATTATGCTAGAAGTACCCAGGGCACTTTATAATCTTCATCCTGTTTGCTCTCAGGTCGGTAATTACCGTGTTCCCATTTTAAGGGAACAGTAGCTAAGTGAGTTGCTCAAGGACATAATGAATCTGTGGCACTTCAGATCATCAAATCTAGGTGTCAGTCCAACATGAGTCGACCAGGCTATGTAGCAGAGTGTGCCTGGTGATCTCTAGAAAGCAGGAGTAGAATGAATGGGTGGAAACGTCAAGGGCGCATATTCTGACTAAGCATCGCTGGTATCTTCCTATTGGGACAGGAGTAGCTGGTGCCCATTGGGACTGGAAGACAGGGAGCCCGAACAGTGGGTGGGACCAGAGCCAATGCTAGGCAGAGCCAAGAATCCTAGCTTTGCCTCCCCCTCCTCCTCTCCGCTGAAGAGTGGTAACACTGAGATGGAGAGGATGGAAGGAAAGGTTGGCAGGCAGCAAGACCTCCCGGGATTGGTTGTAGGTAAAAAGACAGGCATGTAGGTTGGGGCAAACGGGGGCTTGGGTGGCAGCATCTCATTCGCCCTGATGGACCACTGGCAAGAGCTGTGTCAGAACAATAGGAATCTAAGAGGCTGCCTTATACTGTGTCAGACCGTTGGCCAGTCTAGTTTAGTATTGTCTACACTGACTGGCAGAGGCTCTCTCAGCCCTACCTGGAGATTCCGGAACTGCGGGGGGTTGGACTAAATGACCTTCAAGGTCCCTTTCAACTCTATGATTCTATGCTGGGATTGAACCTGTGGCCTTCTGGGTGCAAGGCAGATGCCTTGCCACTGAGCTACAGAACAGGAGTGTGTGCACTCTCCCTCATTGGAGGTGTTTAAAAAGAGTCCAGGGTACTGCAGATTTCTGCATTAACCAGGGGATTGTGCAAGATGCCCTTCAGAGATGCTGCCAACATTAGTGTTGCCATATGCCTGGATTTTCCCAGACTCAGCAACTTTGGGCAAAACTTTAAAAAGCTCAACTTTTGTACCTGGGTTTTAACTTTCTGAAATATGGCAACCCTATATTATGTTCCTATAAATTTATGATTACTTTCATAGCCTGCCTTTCCTGCAAGGAGCTCAAACTGGTGTCCCACTGCCGTGTTTTATCTTCGCGACAGCCGTGTGGCTAGACTGAGAAAAATGCGATTAGTCCGCGACTTTATGGCTGCATGGGGATCGTCCGTTGTAGCACTAAGGTGAACACACCAGCAGTGCAAGGATTTCTGCTTGTGCAATGGGATGTTCTCCCCATCTCCTCCTCCTGCACCGAGGGCTCCTCCAACCCCCTGGAGCAGATTTGGGGAGGGTGTGATGGTTTGGGCTGGGTGTTCATCAGTATGCAGATGATACCCAGCTCTACCTCTCTTTTAAATCAGAACCAGGGAAGGCGGTGAAGGTCCTGTGTGAGTGTCTGGAGGCAGCTGGAGGATGGATGGTGGCTAACAGATTGAGGTTGAATCCTGACAAGACAGAAGTACTGTTTTGGGGGGACAGGAGGCGGGCAGGTGTGGAGGATTCCCTGGTCCTGAATGGGGTAACTGTGCACAGCCTGGGAGTCATTTTGGACTCACAGCTGTCCATGGAGGCGCAGGTCAAATCTGTGTCCAGGGCAGCTGTTTACCAGCTCCATCTGGTACGTAGGCTGAGACCCTATCTGCCTGCGGACTGTCTCGCCAGAGTGGTGCATGCTCTGGTTATCTCCCGCTTGGACTACTGCAATGCACTCTACGTGGGGCTGCCTTTGAAGGTGACTCGGAAACTACAACTAATCCAGAATGCGGCAGCTAGACTGGTGACTGGGAGCAGCCGCCGAGACCTACAATGTAGGTCTTGAAAGACCTACATTGGCTCCCAGTACGTTTCCGAGCACAATTCAAAGTGTTGGTGCTGACCTTTAAAGCCCTAAATGGCCTCGGTCCAGTATACCTGAAGGAGCGTCTCCACCCCCATCGTTTGCCCGGATGCTGAGGTCCAGCGCCGAGGGCCTTCTGGTGGTTCCCTCATTGCAAGAAGCAAAGCTACAGGGAACCAGGCAGAGGGCCTTTTCAGTAGTGGCGCCCGCCCTGTGGAACGCCCTTCCAGCAGATGTCAAAGCGATAAACAACTACCTGACATTCAGAAGACATCTTAAGGCAGCCCTGTTCAGGGAAGTTTTTAACGTGTGATATTTTAGTGTATTTTTGGTTTGTATGGAAGCTGCCCAGAGTGGCTGTGGAGGCCCAGCCAGGTGGGCGGGGTATAAATAATAAATTATTATTATTATTATTATTATTATTATTATTATTATTATTATGCACAAGGTGGGTTCTGGCAGGAGGAACATCTCATTGCAAATGCAGAAACTCTTGCATTGACAGGACTCAGTAGATAACCACCCTGGGTATCCCAGGCCCTAAGTCCAGCATTCTGGACTACCACACAACACAGGTTCTACTATGATCATAACCTATCTTAGCTTCCTCCTAGAAAACAGAGCCCTCCAGCATAATCTACCATCCATTGTCTTTGAAGGAATGCGTGGGATAGACTGAAAACAGAGGTTGCTTCCACATGACCTGTTCATTGAACATTCATCCTGATTTGTTTGCTGGGAGATTAGACCATGTTAGCTATTTAATGAGCGTTCATTGTGTTTCGTTCGTGTTTGATAATGACATTGTGTCAAGGCAAGTGTTACTCCACACTTTCACGTACAGCTTCCCATCACTTTCCTTATGGCAAAAAGCCTGATCTTTTGGGGACGTGGGTTTGTTGCGCAAGACCAACCCGTCAAGCATAATTGCACAAACTGAGTTTGCTGGCAAGTGATTGAAATTCACCCAAAAACACTGACTGTCTGCAAGCGCCCAGAGAGACAGATCCACTTAAATGAGGCGTAGAAGAAGCAAGGACCTACAGTAGCAGATGTGCAGGCTTAACTGTATAATTCTTGCATAGCAGAAATTCTCAAACTGTGGGGAATGTCCACAGTGGGGAGTGTGGGGTCAGGCACAAGAATCTGGAAGAGGAGATGCAAACTTTCAGCGTGGGGACAAGAGAACCTGCAGCGGCAGCAGGCAGAGGCAGATAGCAACTTAGGAACATTTGTTGGCATCAGTCTGTCTCAAGAGACAAGGGAGCATGCCTCTGGAGGTGAAGCCAAACCACTGTGTTTGGAACACTGTGTTTAGTGACCTTTCCAGAATGCAAGCCTGAGCAGTGTGCATGGAGGAGGTCCCAGGTTGCCCAGATGACAAGACCCACCTTCTCGGCCTCACTGATGTGGTCCAAAGGAAAGCAGAGCACTGTGTTTGGCACCAGCTTGGCTACAGGAGTTGCTGGAAGGAGGCATACAAAGCACTGTCCAACCATTTTAGGGACTCCAGATTTTTGTGGAGGGTTTTCTCCTTAGCCTTTTCTTCTCCCGAAGTTATCCTGCAAGGCAATAGAGATTTAGGACAGGAGTTTTCCTTCTCCTAGGTGGGCTATCTTCCCAGGTTGATGAGACCCATCTGCTCCTCACTTCTCTCTACAACACGTGCAGAAACTGCCTTCTTTTGACTGGACTCACTATTGGTCTCATCAAGAGACAATGGAGTATGCATTGGGGGTGTAGTCAAACCACTGGAGAATCACAGTGCCTGCTGGGGCTGCAGTTATGTTAACTCATAACTGGTGACCTTTCCAGGGCACAAGCCTGGGCAGTGTGTATGAAGGTCCTGGACTGCCCAGACGTGTGCCCCTCTCTTGGTCTCAGCTGCTGTCTATGTGCCATGTGGTTTCTGGAATTCCGAAGGGTGGGAAGGGAAAGCACACAGATAAAAGTCCCTTGATGAAACTGATGAGTCAGAGAGGTTCTTAACTTACAGCTGTTTGACAGAATTTTGTGGAAGAAGTGACAATGGGCCAAAACCAGCCGTGTGGGAAAATACTTTCTTTTCCATTTTAATCTACAAACTGGAGCAAAGCTGCTAAATTCTGGCTCAGGAAGGATGCCACACAATGGGGGAAAGCGCCAATATCAGATGGGGTGGGGGAGAGACTCATTGGACACAATTGCTTGGTGAGAGAATGAGGAGCCGTTTTATTGCATAGGTACCAAAAATGCTAGAGAGCTATCTGTTACCTTTCATGCAGGCATAAAATTGGAAGCATAAAGAGTCCTGGATGTTGGAAAGCTTCCCACCACTCTGAGAAATGGTGTCTCGTACGGTATGTGCATGCAAATGAAGACTTCTAGGTCCAACATTTTTCAAAGATAATTCTCTGAGGCACTTAGATGTCGAATGATACGTCCTTAACTCTGCTCCTAGAGGATGCTGGAGAGCGGGGTGTTGTGCGTTCAAGGGTCCTTGAAGAACAATGACCTTCAAACTGCCTTGGGCTATGAAATCTTCATTTCTGCGCACCTTTTGAGACTCTACCCCACACAACCCCCTGCTCAGGATGTCACAGGGCCAGATGCAAAAGGATGTTGGGATGTCAACAGAGCCAAATGCTCCCTGGGGAACAGGGGAGCCAATTGCCTACTGCACTCAATGAACAACACCAATAGGATGACTGGCATTCAAATATAAACATACATTGGACTGAGTAAAGATCAGAGATTCTAATAGCCCAGTTTAGGTAAAAGAATCCCATTTTGTTGCTTTCGTTAAACAGTCCATAGAAACTCTTGCTAGTCTATTGCAAGTAATCCAGCAACCTACCTGTTCCTGTCAGGGCTGGCCCATGGCTGAGCTGCAAATAATACCCAAGGCCGGTCAAGTTATTTTGGTACCTGAGGCAATAGATCCCACAAGCACCCCTTCCATTCCCTGGGAACAGAAATGCAACAATAATAAATGGGATAACAATTTGCTGCCTTTCCATGACATCCAAAACCAACTGCTTGAAGTGGGCACCTCTCAGCTGGGCACTGCCCTCTTTTCCTAGCTTGCCACCTGACTTTTGATGCTACAGTCAAACCTTGGCTCCCACACGCCTACGTTTTGGAACGTTTTGGCTCCTGAATGCCGAAAACCTGGAAGTAAATGCTCTGGTTTTCGAACACTTTTTGGAAGCCGAATGTCTGACGTGGCTTCCGCCTGTGTGCAGGAAGCTCCTGCAACCAATCAGAAGCCATGCCTTCGTTGTTGAACATTTCAGAAGCCGAACGGGCTTCCAGGACAAATGACGTTTGACAACCGAGGTTTGACTGTATATCTGAATGCGCCTGAGCCGGGGCAAGTGGGGAGAGGAAGGCAGGCTGGTAGGAGAAGAGAGTGGGCAGAAATTTATTGCGCATGGGCGGAGGACGAGAGGTGAACAGGCGGTGGGGGCAAGAGGAGTCCTGTGTCCAGTTGTGCCTGGCAGAGGAAGGTTTGCTTCATAGAAGTTCTGGGATGGGGGGAAGAAGTGTGGGCGGGCTAGTGGGCCCCACAAGATTTTGTTCAAGTTGACGCCTATGACTCTGCCTAATGATAGGGCCGGTCCTGATCTTCTCATCCTGAAACTGCATTGTGGAGATAACAGTTATATCTCCCTTAGTTACGTTTTGTTTTTGTTATACTTACTTTCTAGGACTATGTAATGATTGTGCATTATTTGCTTTTAGTGCTGTTTGTGGTTTTTGGGTCGCAGCCCAGCTACGTTTTACTGGGGTTGTGTTGTTTCAAAGTCTCTCTATAAATAGCGCTTTTGATAACCCTGCCCTATATAAAACCTGAATTGACCATACTGTATATAAAGCCCTGCATTATGTGAAAAGCGAAGTACGGACATACATGCCGCATTTCCATAGTTAAAACCATGCACATGGTTGTTTGCAGCATGAAAAAAATTACATAATTACAAAGGTAACAAAAGTAGTTCTAAATACATTAAATAAAACATCAAAAAGTGTGCAACCAAATTGCAACAGTTTCTATATAAACCATAGTAAGATCTAAAATATACACAAAATTAATATAAATAACAGCAACAACTCACACCCCAATCCCCCTAAACAACACCCCAGCCTCAGTGTCTGTTCTGCAGCCTCAGCTTTTGTATCTGGAGTCAGTCCAGGCCCCACCCTCCCAGGCAAGGTGGGAAATGACCTGCAAGGCAGGGAGCAAGTCTTCCAGGACTCAGTCATGTGAACAAACTCTGTGTTGATCACTGCAAGATCACCAGGTCTTGAACACTTTCCTTTATCTCTACAGAGGATGTCCTCCTTGTCCCAAACCTCTTTGATGCTTGTGCTTCTCAGATTATGACTTATTCTTTCTATATACAGTACTTGTATCTTTCAGGAGCTCAGGGCTGCAAATCTGTAGGCTATACCAATTCACCCTACCCCGGCAATGTCCAGAAAATTCCATACGTATGGCAACTCAAACTAGTAGTACACACACACCAACTTGCCTTGGAGTAAAGGTAAAGGTAAAGGGACCCCTGACCATTAGGTCCAGTCGTGACCGACTCTGGGTTGTGGTGCTCATCTCACTTTATTGGCCGAGGGAGCCGGCGTACAGCTTCCGGGTCATGTGCCTTGGAGTAAATCCCATCAAAGTAAAGGTACTTCTGAGTAGACATGTGGTATAAAACTGACACAGTTAATTGAATATGATATTGTTAATTGGGTGACAGGCCTAGTTATCATGTATAGCTTCGCTCTGTGACAAAGCAGAAATGTGTTGCAGTGAAAAAATTCTACTCATATTCCTCACTCTGCACATGAAAATTCTGTTGTCAACCTGCCTCACTTTCACTCCACATGGGAATATCCTGAAGATTAAATATTTTTGATGTTTCCAGTTTGAATACATTTTCAGGTTTTCTCTCTCAAGAATCTGGCTCTTAGTTAGCATGGATGAATCTGTCAATTTAAATTTCTCTGAAATTCCTAATTGTTCCAATCTCATGTTCTGTTCACCAGATTTTCACATCAGTTTGCATTATTTTTTGTAATTAAAAAATGTCCTCCTGAAAACAGCAGCATTTCTCCTAATACAGTTGTACCTTGGATCTCGAACGCCTTGGCTTCCGAACAAATAAGCTTCCGAATGATCAAAACCCAGAAGTGAGTCTTCCAGTTTCTGAACTATTTTTGGAAACCGAACGTCCAATGGGGATTCTGCAGCTTCCAATTGGCTGCAGGAGCTTCCTACAGCCAATCAGAAGCCTCCTATAGCCAATCAGAAGTCGTGCTTTGGTTTTCGAACGTTTTGGAAGTCAAACGGACATCTGGAATGGATTCTGTTCGACTTCCTAGGTATGACTGTATACACATTTCTTTCTGCAATTTTGCCCAGTATAGACATTTTTGCAAGCAATTCCCCCCAACATTTCTTATGCTATTTTCACGAACATAATGCATTTTTATGCACGTGCCCTAATATATGCTTTTTCGTAAACATTTTTTGGCTGGAGAACTACTTTGAAAATGCCAGAGAAGAGCTAATTTTGAAGGAAAGCAACATTTCAACCAGCGTAGTCTTTTGGAAAGTACAAATCAGATAGGCTTCAAAAAAAAAATGTGGACCCAACCATATATTTCCACTGTCCCTAGTTTTCACTGAGGCCTTGTGCAACTTCTTTCATTTCAGTGATGAAACTAAGATTTGGGGTGGGGTGGGAAGTCTCATTTTTGAAGGTGACTTGGCAAGTTTATCTGCTATTTCTTAAACACACCAAATCATATCAGAAGCAAACCTTTGTGCCATTTCCAGCTCTGTCTTGGAGCAGGGGTGGGGAAGCTTTTTGGCCCAGTGGGCCAGATTTTTATCTCCCCTATCCCAACCCCATAGGACAGCTTCAGCAGGCAGTTGGGGACTACCACCTGTCTGTCATCTGATGCCACGATGATGTCAGGTGCCTTTCTTTGCTTTATGTTAATCAAAAACTTATCTCTCTATTTACAACACTATTTTAGTACAGTGGTACCTCGGGTTACATATGCTTCAGGTTACATACGCTTCAGGTTACACACCCTGCTAATCCAGAAATAGTGCTTCAGGTTAAGAACTTTGCTTCAGGATGAGAACAGAAATCGTGCTTCGGTGGCGCGGCAGCAGCAGGAGGCCCCATTAGCTAAAATGGTGCTTCAGGTTAAGAACAGTTTCAGGTTAAGAACGGACCTCCAGAACGAATTAAGTACTTAACCCGAGGTACCACTGTACATTAAAACACATATATTTGAACACATGGCTTATAAGGTCGACTTCCATTGATTTATATGTTTAAATCAGGACTAATGGAATAATAATAATAATAATAATAATAATAATAATAATAATAATAATAAATTTTATTTATATCCCGCCCTCCCCAGCCGAAGCCGGGCTCAGGGCGGCTAACAACACCAAAATAGTGCAATTCTTATTGTTACTGTAATTGCTGGGGGTGGTGTTTTTGTTGTTTTAAAAAAGAAACATTGATATTATCTAGTTATTATTTCTTTTTTGCAATAATTTTTTAAAAGGCGTTATTTTAGTACAAAAGACTGTTGAGCACTTCTTCTTTTTGAAACAATTTTAATTTGATTTTACAAGTGAAGAATTATACATATCCATATTTACAGATTTCCCTCCCCTCCATGTGGTCCTATTGTCAACTTTTTCAACTGCATATTATTTCAGAATCCATATCTTGTATCTCACCATATTGTCCATGATACTTGCTACATTACAAGTGTTATTAGAATCCTGCTAATGTTTTTATCCGCTTACAGTGGTCTCCTAGATAAATTATAAATTTTGCCCATTCTTTATTGAGCTCTGAGTACAGTGGTGCCTCGGGTTAAGAACTTAATTCGTTCCGGAGGTCCATTCTTAATCTGAAACTGTTCTTAACCTGAAGCACCACTTTAGCTAATGGGGCTTCCCGCTGCCATCGCGCCACCAGAGCATGATTTCTGTTCTCATCCTGAAGCAAAGTTCTTAACCCAAGGTACTATTTCTGGGTTAGCGGAGTCTGTAATCTGAAGCATATGTAACCTGAAGCGTATGTAACCCGAGGTACCACTGTACTTCTGAATGCCCTTTCCTCCCAATTTATTTGTCTGCCTTGTTTCTTGATCTGGATGTTCAACGAGGAATGATAGGTGCTGAGAAGCCATAAATTGAAGCAATGTTTTAGGTGTCCCATGCCACCTGTGTCTTATAATGAGTCAAACACTTGGCACATCCCACTCATCATTATCCATTCTGAATAGCAGCAGTTCTCCAGGGTTTCAGACTGAGGATATTCCCAACCCAACCTGGAGATGCTGGGGATTGAACCTGGGACCTTCTGCATGCAAAGCAGCTGCTCTACCACTGAGCCACGCCCCTTCCCAGATCTACTACCTTCTTGAGTTGGAATTCCATCCATCACTTGTAGTGGCCAAGGAAGTGCTTGGCTCGCCCAAAGCTTTCCTCCGCAGCAGCTCCATTCCTTCAAGTCAAGTGAGGACATGACAACAGTGTTTGGAACTGCAGAAGAGATCGAACTGTGCTAAATGTCAGAAAGAGTGTCTTTAGTGGAACAAGCTGCTTGGGAGGTTGTGCAACAATGTGCACCCGAGGAAGCTTCCCAGAAAGGATTGGCGAGGTGTCTCTGGTGGAAACGGAGACCAACTGCTGGCCTGTTGGCTACATCCAATCCATGAGCCCATTTTATCTGGCACAATGCAATCAAAGCCTTGATAAAAATTCTGTCCACAATTATTATGCGCAAGGAAAAGAATGCTGTTTTCAAAAGGTTGGGATAGACAGATGCCCCATATTTCCGTGCCACATTTTCCCCTTGGGTACGTTTGCAATGCTGGTTACTTTTCCATGTATAATTCAGAAAGGCAGAAGAATACTTAGCATTTGACCTTTGAGGCATTCTTTCCTCAGTCCTACCCATACGAATGATCTCATGTTTCCTGTGCAGTCTTTGGTCAGATCCACCCCATACATTTATAGCACTCTTATTCCACTTTTATAGTCATGGTTTCCCCCAAAGAATCCTGGGAGATGTACCTAATTCATTAAACGTGCTGGCCTCACAAAGTTACAATTCCCAGCACCTTTAACAAATTACAGTTCCCACTATTCTTTTCAGTTCTCGCACTAGATGCCACAAACTTTATTCTAGAGCTTGAACTCTGTGAATGGGTTGTGGGGCGTTGCAAAAATACATAAATGAGGACTGAACCACTGTCTGGAGAACAGAGTGCACCCCCTTAAGATTGGATTGAATTATTATTATTATGGCAGGTTTTGAATAAATGTACAGAAACTTTTTATTGATAACATATATATAGATGACTTAAGGATCTTTACAATTTTATAACACGCAGAGAATAACATGTGCTAAGAAACTAGAGAGAGGAGCTGAGGGAAGTATGGGGGTGGGAGGGAGGTTTTTTTTCTTTTTGGGGAGGGAAAAAATGGAGGGGGAATGAGGATGATGTATTTTTGATTGATTGTTATTTTGAAACTCTTAATAATAATAAAAAAAGAATTATTATTCCTCCTATTTGTGATGTTCAGGTTGTGAGTGCCATTTATTATGTATCCAAAATGGCGCCATCCAGCCAGGCTCTGAGCGTCCTGATAACCTCAGGCTGCAGTGTAGCAGGAAATGGAGAAGAGTTTCCCACCAGCCTTAAAACAATCAGGTCCCCAAGGGAATCCTTGCTGGGTGATGGGCCTGAGATGAGACAGGGATTACAAAGGCAGACCATTTTAAAGAGGAATTTGATGGATGGAAGTACTGGGAGTAGACTGAGAGATGTGTTTTTCAGACATAGTAGTCTTTGGTTCTCAACATCCCTTGCCAGTACGCTCCTCGTTTGCATCTTTGGGGAACCATAACGTTGCCAGTCCTTCAAGGACTGGTGTATGGCAAGGAATGTGGGTGGAATAGAAAAATGACAACTAGAAGGCAATTAATCATATGCTCTTATTGGAGAAATGGGATTGTGGAAGGACTAAAAAGAAGACCTGTGGACAGAATTGTGTAGGCATAGTATTTGTGCTGTATCTGTTTAATGTATTACAAACATGACTTTCACCAAGGGCCAAGAGGAAATGAGCTGGCAGAATGTAATTAATCAAGCTGTAATTTGGCCCGTATTGAACTTTGGAATGAAAAGTAGCTGATGGTAACAGCCAAATGTTCCTCGGGGAGCAGCTCTTTTAATAAGCATATTTTAGGACGTGAAGGATTTAATCTATTTCCAGAGATGGTGAGCACAGCCCACTGGGCATGAATTCTACCATGCCTGATTGAAATGAACAGGGTGATGGGCAAGAGGAGAATTTGCTGTTCTCCCGGTGAGATTGGATTATGCTTGGAGTCTTCCGTAGCACAAGGACAGGCAGATCTATTTTTGATGTGCCATTTTCCCTCCAAATCTGTTTCCATTGCCAACTAAGTTCTGCAAAAGCAGAGCTTTCTGTTTTGGAAACTTTCTGTGCAGCTTTAAAGACAGAAGGTCTACAGTCACAATTTCTATGGTAACTCTAGGGAGGAGAGTGAAGAAAATAATTCCGTCTCAGCCATTGAGACCTTGAACTCAGTGATGGTTACAAACAATAGGTTTTGACACTTCTGCTGGAAATATGATAAAACCGCAAAGATTTCAGAACAGTGTGATGGAGTGCGTGCTGAGTTTTGTCCATCGTTTGGGAATCCTCTCAAGACTGACGAATTGTTAAGGATAATCTTTTGTACAGTGGTACCTCGGGTTAAGTACTTAATTCGTTCCGGAGGTCCGTTCTTAACCTGAAACTGTTCTTAACCTGAAGCACCACTTTAGCTAATAGGGCCTCCTGCTGCCGCTGCGCCGCCGGAGCACAATTTCTGTTCTCATCCTGAAGCAAAGTTCTTAACCCGAGGTCCTATTTCTGGGTTAGCAGAGTCTGTAACCTGAAGCGTATGTAACCTGAAGCATATGTAACCCAAGGTACTACTGTACTAGAGAAACGAGTGGATAGGGAACTGGGCCTCCCATTTTTATCCTAGGAGCTTGCTACATCCCTTCCATCCTGGCCCTTTGGAACTACACAGTCTAACCTACCCCAGGCAGGTCAGTCATTCCCAGCAGCACAAGGACACATGGCCATAGAGGCTGACCAGCTCAATATTGCCATGTACCACCAAATTGTGTGGTTTCAGAACTTTCGAAGAAGAAATATCTCCGGAACAGAAGTGCAGTTCTGATGGAAGATGGGAGGAATTGCTCAACAAACAAGAAATCAACTTACGTTAATTTCTGATCTGATCTGATTGGGTAGAAAGGTTCCCCAGACAAGAGCTTTTTATTGGCTCCTTGCTAGGGGAGGGGCGGGCCAAGGAGCACATACTGGCAGCCAGTTCCCCTTCGTGCTAATAGCCGCTGCATTTAGTGCTAAAGTGAATCTAACTTGTACTACATTTGTATAAATAAGCATAAATATTTATGCAGACTTTTCAGGAAGATAAGTGTGATTGCTAGCTGTTTTCGGTTGGTTGGTTTCTGGCTAAGGGCATGACGCGATCAGGAGAAGATCCAGGGTTTTCTCAGTCATAACGCCATGCAAGCGCTTCTGTCTTCAATTTATTTCACACCCAGGTGGAAATGGCGACAACCAAGTTTGTGTCGTTTTTTAAATAGAGCTAGTGTTTAAAAATTCCAAAGGCTGTGATATGGTATATATGTTTGCACAATTTTTTTTTAAAAAAAATCTAAGCAAGGGTATCTGAAGAGATATTCCATGTGGCTGTGAGTGGAGATCGCGATGGTGGAAGAGCTCTTATCGGATCAGATGCATCTCCCACTCTGTGCTTCACATTCTTCTCACTGAGAACAACAACAACATGATTTGCTGCCTTCCAAGATAGTTAGCATCCTGGCTCAAGATTGCACAACCAGATGTGTTACCACAGAAACAATCTAAACAGTAAAGCTCTTTTTCCAGTTCCAACCCACCCCTCCAATAATGGTGAATCAAAATGTTGCAGCCATATTTCAGCTTTCTGTATATGTGTGTTTGAGAAAGAGAGTGTAGGAGGACGATACTTTCCTACATCTGTTAACATTTTAAGGTTCTCCATACAGTCCTGGAAATTGAAATATACTGTATTAGGAACGTGATTTATATGCCTCAGAGACAGTTTTATTAAAATCCTGAGGAGTTTTTTAAAACATTTTTTTTCCTAAAGAGCTGCTCATTTCTTCAGAACTGATTTATTCTAACTCACTCACAACAGGCTTAGTGGCGACGGCAGATAAAGGCTGTCTCTTTGAAAGCAAACAAAGTAGTTGAGTACTCTCAACTGTGACAGATTCTGATGCTGACAAATGTTAACTTATTAGTAATATAAAGTGAATGTATATTGAATTAAGGGAAGCCTCTCTTTTTTAACCCAGTAGTTCCCATTCTTGGGCATCCTAGTTTGCCAGAGAACTGCTGGTAGACCACGCGAGGAATAAATAAATGAAGTTTGCAATCCTAAGTACACACTGGGCTCCTCCACATGATCTGTTTATTGAAAATATATCCTAATTTGCTTGCACTAAGCTTATGCAGAGGTCAATTTCTGGTCTTTATTGAGCATTTCTTCTGATTTGTTTGTGGGGCAGCTATATGACAATGAGAGTCCATCCAGCATTTATCCTGATTGACTTGTGGGGTGTTTATATGTTTTCTCATTAACCACCTGTTCATTCTCTACATTGCAGTGTTTTTCCCTGTCACTTTCCTAAGCACAAAAAGCACTTCAACCCACAACTGAAAACCATGGTTTGGAGAGGGTTTCCTACTCCACTTTGAAGATCAAGTGCTAACCATTGGCTGCTGTGGTTTGGAGGTCCCGCTGCATTGAACCATGGATAACCAAACCCTAGAGAGATAAGCACTATGCTGCTGAGGCGTGGGCCAAATTAGATGCTGTGTTTTCTATTTTGTCTCCCCGAGCACAGTGCTCTATTTTCTGCAATGTTACTGAATGCCTGCCACTCATGCCTATGGGAATAAGAGACACTGTTTGCCTGGGTGCTGGCAATAGGTTATGGAGATGCTAGCTGTATGTTCCCTCTTTGTGTAGCCTTGTCTTCTGCTTGGCATTGTCATATCTGCTCCCAGACTTTTCCTAGAGAAGTTAGACTGGCTCCCTTCTTCTGCATGCAGGCAAGGACCTTTTATTCCAAGAGGCCTTTAGGAACTGACTGGAAAGGGCTTGCACTGTGATTTCCCCTACCTCCTTGCAGTTACATTACCTGTGTTTTTAGAAATATATTTTTATATTATTTTAATTTTTAAAAATGACTATCTTTTTGGCTTTTGCTATTTTATCTTTAAGGTGCCTTGAGCCTCAATCTGGGGGAAAAGGTGGGATAATAATAATAATAATAATAATAATAATAATAATAATAATAATAATACATATAGTTATTGGAGGTGTTATGCCGAAAAAGCCACATTGAGGCATATGGTATGGGCTTGTATTATTTTTTGGACTGTAGTTGTTGTCCATATCAATATTGTACTGGTGGAAATCCTTGATAATTGCAGATGTTCATGGATTTTTAAATTATGTTCCTATAGTATGGGGGCTAGCAGCAAGACGGCAGAAGTGGATTTTGTAAGTCCTTACTAAGAAATGTGTGCATCAAGCCTGGAAGGATAAACATCCACCATCTATTATGTAATGGCCTGATAGTCTTGCTGTTCTGGCTGCATTCAAGCATGTTTCCTATAAACTATAATCTTATGTGGATACCTATTTGGACATCTGGAGGGCTTATATTGATTTATATGTTTAACATGGGTATTGTATCCTTGCTGTGACCTGATGATGTTTCTTGTATTATTATTTTTATTGCTGTTATGATGGTTAATTTCTTTCTTTCTTTCTTTCTTTCTTTCTTTCTTTCTTTCTTTCTTTCTTTCTTTCTTTCTTTCTTTCTTTCTTTCTTTCTTTCGCTTGCTAATAAAAGATTCATAAAAAGCAAAAAAGAAATAAGTGGTGAACTATAAATGGAACCCGTATTGGAGCTGAATTACACCCCTGCCCAGTCATATCATTAATTTATCTTCCATACTATGGGATTGCACTTTTGTGGCACTGCCATTGGAATTAAAGTGTTTAAGATCGAGCTGATTGCGCCCTTCCTTTCTCCAAATCTCCCAGATGTTCCTTAAGGATGAAGAAATGTTTTCATTCTGAAATTGCCCGATGCTGACTCCATGTCCCCATCATTTTATTGCTAAAAATGCCTTGGGCTCGGTGTCAGCTGAAAGTTTAAGCGGCCCGCTATGCTATTTTTGGATTATTCGAGTGCATTAAGATGGATGTTTTCCATGAACAGCACGCTCCCCCCCCCCAGCCTGGTCCTCCACCAGCATATTTCTCTCTGTACTCACATAACCTCTTTGATTTACTGGTTGAATCATCACAAACTTCACAATCTCACACATGCTTCCTCCAGCCTGGACAGACGGGACCAAGAAATAGACACAGCCAGATTCCAGCGTAGTGCTTAAAGGGTATATATGCCTATACCTTTTGTGTTATTGTGAGGCTGTTTGCATTGTTCCATCCCTGCAGGTGAAACACAATACAAATAATCTCCAGCTAGTTGTATAACTGACTCTTGAAGCAGCATTCTCATTGGAAAGGCTGAGTCTTTTAAAAATAGCATCCACTTTTGCGAAGCCCATCTGGTGGTGTCTTCCCCATGGTCTGGTGGTTTGTAATATGTTACGGAACAGAGTTATGAACTAGGAAGTCCACAGCTAAGATAGGGTGCACTGAACTTGAGCTGTTTGTTTGCTGGTGGCAAACAGTGTAGGGATAGAGTAAAAAAGGTAAAGGGACCCCTGACCATTAGGTCCAGTCCTGACCGACTCTGGGTTTGCGGCGATCATCTCGCTTTATTGGCTGAGGGAGCCGGCGTACAGCTTCCGGGTCATGTGGCCAGCATGACTAAGCCGCTTCTGGCGAACCAGAGCAGTGCACAGAAACACCGTTTACCTTCCCGCCGGAGCGGTACCTATTTATCTACTTGCACTTTGAGGTGCTTTCGAACTGCTAGGTTGCAGGAGCAGGGACCGGGCAACGGGAGCTCACCCCGTCACGGGGATTCGAACCGCTGACCTTGTAATCGGCAAGTCCTAGGCTCTGTGGTTTAACCCACAGCGCCACCCGCATCGTGGGGATAGAGTAGGGGTCACTCAATTCTACATACCCACCCTGTAGACCAGCTGCCCCACCAACTGATCATCAACAAGCAAGGGTAGAACTTGGAGGAGGTGATAGATGATAACTTGTTAGGAACACTCCCACCCCATGGAGTTTTTAACCCGTGCTGTTGCAGTCCCAGATGGGGCAGCTCAAAGGAGATGATACCGATGGGTAGCACTCCTTTCAGATAGCACCAAGGCCAAAACTGCCACCCCTGTTTGTTGTTGTTTTTGTCTTGATGGGTATTAGGGGAGAGGGAGAATGATTGTGGGTGCTCCCTTATACCAGCAGGGAGTTATAGGGGTGGGGAGCATGCAGTTATCCCCCAAAATATGCTAGCTACATACATAGCAGAAGTGAATGTGCTGCTGCTGTCCATAAGTACATGCTTGCATAATTGGAAGGCGGACTTGGCTGTCTTCATTTTGGACCTGCTAGTAGTTATTACGATCCCCATAAGTTACTCGTTTCAGTGCATATTGGTGTTTAATTGCATATCTGATCCAATATGCTATCCTAAAATGTGAAGTGGGTTTTTGTTTTGGTACTTGACTTTTATTTTTGATATTTTTAGGTTGTTGTACACTCATTAAAGTTTTCTTTGAAATATGAAATGGTACATATATAATAACAAACTGGGCAATCTTTGGCATGCCACTCTCTCTCTCAGCCTCTGCCTTCCATCAGCTCTTAACAACTTGGGGCCAGTTTATCTGCAAGATCACCTTACCAGTTATATATGCCTCAATCTGCATAGCTGGTTCTGTTACAGGTCCCACATAATACGCTCCCCCCCCCATTTGTTAGAAATCCATCTTTTAGTGGTGTGGCACCCACACATTGAATACCCTGCCTATTGACATAAGGCAGGAGCCTGCTAAAAACAACATTTTTGTTTAGCCAAACCTACCTAGATGTGTAGAATATTATTTACATGTGTATTGAGCTTATCACTAAGTTGATGCAGAACCAGTGGATGATCTGTTCTCTGCTAGGGAGCAATCTATTTATGTCCATGGAACATGTTGTGAGCTGGGTCATGATGACTGTAACCCAGTGCTAAATTTCTAAAATGGGAACTGTCAGTGCTCCAGCAGTTGGGAAGTCAAGTCAGGAGCCCTGAAATATCTTTTCCTTGATGCATGAGAATCTTTTACGTTTACTTTGTAGTACAGTACAGTACTGTAGCCTCGCCTTTGAATGACTATGTTGGCTCCTGCTGGAGTGACCTTTTTTTGGTAAAATCTTGCAAGAACCCTCAGTCTTCAGTTTTCCTCTTCCCCGCTGACAATATATTGTGACTAAATGTGCTTTACGGTGTTAGGCTGTGGGCACAGACAACGTAACTCTGCCTAGGCAGTTGCCTCCACTAAATACCTTTTAAAGAACATCTAATTTTTCCAATCAGGGACGCAGGTGGCGCTGTGGGTTAAAGCCTCAGCACCTAGGGCTTGCCGATCGAAAGGTCGGCGGTTTGAATCCCCGCGGCGGGGTGCGCTCCTGTTGCTTGGTCCCAGCGCCTGCCAACCTAGCAGTTTGAAAGCACCCCCGGGTGCAAGTAGATAAATAGGGACCGCTTACTAGCGGGAAGGTAAACGGCGTTTCCGTGTGCAGCTCTGGCTCGCCAGAGCAGCGATGTCATGCTGGCCACGTGACCCGGAAGTGTCTCCGGACAGCGCTGGCCCCTGGCCTCTTAAGTGAGATGGGCGCACAACCCCAGAGTCTGTCAGGACTGGCCCGTACGGGCAGGGGTACCTTTACCTTTACCTAACTTTTCCAATCAGAAAAGAAAACAATACGTAATGTAATTTTTGGGGAGGGGGGGTTAACTATGTTTATATTTGAATAATTCTCCAAAATGTGGGTATTTATTTGAAGAATCTGGTTGCTTTTTTTGTGGGGGTACTGATAACAAGATTACTTTTTGGCATCACTGCTTGCTGATCATAATAGGGTGAAAAAAAGGTAAAGGACCCCTGGACGGTTAAGTCCAGTTGGACTTGACTATGGGGTTGCAGCACTCATCTTGCTTTCAGGCCGAGGGAGATGGCGTTTGTCCACAGACAGCTTTCCGGGTCATGTGACCAGCATGACTAAACTGCTTCTGGCTCAACGGGACACCTAGCGGAAGCCAGAGCGCACGAAAATGCTGTTTATCTTCCCACTACAGTGGTACTTATTTATCTACTTGCACTGGTGTGCTTTCAAACTGCTAGGTTGATAGAAGCTGGGACAGAACAATGGGAGCTTACCTTGTCGCGTGGATTTGAACTATTTGAATAGGGTAATGGCATAATTTGGGGTCTTCCTCACCAGGAAATCGTGGGCATGATATTTCCAAGAGCCCAGAAGTGGAATGATATACTTATCTAAGAGTTTTCTTGCTTGCCGGTGTAAAGTCAGAAAAGGGAAAAGGCTCAGTGGTAGTGCAGAAAGTATTTTATCTGGTCCCTGGCATCCTAAATTAAAATACTTCAGGCACAAGGACTAGGGAAAAACCCCACCTGAGGCCACAGTCAAGATAGACAACACTGGTCTAGTCATGCTGATTCATTATAAGAAAGTCTCATATGCTTTTATCATGCCATTGGAGGAATGGACTTGCAATGCAAACATTAAATTATACATTCTTACATTATAAGAAATGTGCATGCTAAAGAACCGTTTAACCTCACTTGGCCCTTATAACTAGATGTTGTGAGCTTCCCAGAAGCACTTAACTGCCCACTGTTGGGCTACAGTTCTTGTCTAAAATGACCTTGGTCAGATCCAGCAAGTCATTTCCTGAGATCTTGTGAACTTGGCAAGAGAGTAAGCCACTCACTTAAGGAATTGTTTCTTAAACGCTGGTGTTGGCTTCAGAACAACGAGAGCTCAGAACAATGCAGCCAAGAGCCTCCCTTCAGTTTCTAAGCACACATTAAGGCAACCATCATTAATGAGCACGCCTTCCTCAAGAACAGGAAGGGGTCAGGGGCTTTACGCCTCTCCTTGAGCTGTAGGCTGTTGTCCCTCAGGCCAAGGCCAGATCTACTTATCAGCTTCGCTTCTGAGCTGAAGCAAGTCAATGTCCAGGTGGGCAAGCCTCCTGGGCTAAAGACCTCCATTTGAAAGAGTTCTCTGCTTGAAAGGCTATCTAGCCCTTAATGGTTTAAGGCAGGGGAGGGAAATCTTAGCCACTCCCCCCCCCACATCCCCTCAGGGCTAAGCTGTCAGAGGGCGGATGCTGACTGTGTGTGAGACTGAATCCAACAGTGGACAGGAACTAGAGCAAAAAATAGGCAGAGCCACACCTTTTCTCTCTCTCTTATAGTCACATCTGTTCTGTCTTTCCCTTTCTGTCATTCTCTTTGTCTCTCTGTTTCTCCTAATCTCTCGCTCTCTTTTGGCTGCTCTCTTCTCTTCTTGTCTGCTGGCTGGGAGAGCAACAGGTTTGTTCTGAGCTGAACTGATCCTTTGCAGAGGGTGTTTGAAATTAGGAAAAAGGGCTGCATGAGATTAGTCCAAGGGCCACATAAAATCAAATTAGCCCGAGGAATGCAGAATTGCCCACCTGCGGTGAAAGGGAACGCAGCATGAAAACCACCACGCTTAAGACATGCTCCCTGGAATCTGGTAGCGATCAAAATTACGGTCTCAACCAAACTGAATTGTGTAATAAATGGACCAGCCCTTCTCCCTTTTGTGACGCATGGAGAGGATAGCTTTCTGGATTAATTTTGAGAGATGCAACACACCTCTTTTCAGTCTGCCCACTGATTTGGACCACGCCCCTAACAATAATAGAACTTCTGTAAAAGCGGAAAGAAACAAAATACCAAACAGATTATTGTCTTGTGAATATATTCGATTGCAGTGTGAGTCCTTAAACTTGACTCCCAGACCATGGGCGTAACCAAGGGGGGTCAGGGAGGGGCAGCTGCTCCCCCCAATCAATAAAATTCAATAAAAATACATAGCAAACTGAGATTCTGCCCCTGCCTAACAAAAGGCCTGCCCCCCATAATAAAAATCCTGGCTACGCCCATGTCCCACACTGAGCAGGCTTGAGCTGTGTGGGTCTTTCCTTTGTGCATATTAAGTGCCGACTCTCTCTCTCCCCCACCCCTTCCTCTGAGTTTTAAAGCTGAACCCGTGTCCATTTTGACCTTTGATATTGGGGGTGCTTGGATGCAAATGGGCCCTTCAAGGTGTAGATGTAGGACAACACAGTGAGGAGGCATTTGGCAGGAAGAAAAACATGGGCAAAACTCAAGAACAGCGACTCGCCTGAAACTGGCACTGAAGTGGGAAGTTCATTCTTGTGGAGTGGAAGTCACGAGAAGCCCAAGATGTTTCGATTTAAAATCTTCCTCAAGGGCAGCAGAGGCTGTGATGTTCTTCAAAGAGAAGCCTCTTGGGATCCTTCCACAAGAATAAACTTGGTGCCTTTCCATAAGAACTTTCCGATTCAGTATCAGCCTGAGGATTGCTTTACTTTCGGTGTCAGCTGCAAGCAAGCAGTGGCTCTGATCCAGAGAAAGACTCTTGACCAGAGGCGCCAGCTTCTCCAGACAATTGGGGAGAGGCCCATGTGCCATCGCATGATGTCTTCTGAACATTTTGGGGAGCCCCAGCCCCCTCTAAAAAATATTCGGCGGCCTGAAACTGCCTTTAGGCCTTTAGGAGTCAGCACCTACTCCTGCTTCATAGGGCATTGGGCTAGATCAGGGGTCAGCAACCTTTTTCAGCCGTTGGCCGGTCCACCATCCCTCAGACCATGTGGTGGGCCGGCCTATATTTTGGAATGAATTCCTGTGCCCTACGGATAACCCAGAGATGCATTTTAAATAAAAGGACACATTCTACTCATGTAAAAATACATTGATTCCTGGACCGTCCGCGGGCTGGATTGAGAAGGTGATTGGGCCACATCTGGCCCCCGAGCCTTAGTTTGCCTACCCCTGGGCCCTTGGGGTCCCTTCCAGCTCTACAATTATATGATGCTAAAGACGCCTGCTTCTTGGGAGAAAAGCCATGACAAACCTAGACAGCATCTTAAAAAGCAGAGACATCACCTTGCCAACAAAGGTCCATATAGTTAAAACTATGCTTTTCCCAGTAGTGATGTATGGAAGTGAGAGCTGGACCATAAAGAAGGCTGATCGCCGAAGAATTGATGCTTTTGAATTATGGTGTTGGAGGAGACTCTTGAGAGTCCCATGGACTGCAAGAAGATCAAACCTCTCCATTCTGAAGGAAATCAGCCCTGAGTGCTCACTGGAAGGACAGATCGTGAAGCTGAGGCTCCAATACTTTGGCCACCTCATGAGAAGAGAAGACTCCCTGGAAAAGACCCTGATGTTGGGAAAGATTGAGGGCAGAAGGAGAAGGGGACAACAGAGAATGAGATGGTTGGACAGTGTTCTCAAAGCTACCAGCATGAGTTTGACCAAACAGCGGGAGGCAGTGCCTGGCATGCTCTGGTCCATGGGGTCACGAAGAGTCGGACATGACTAAACAACTAAACAACAACAATGCCCTTGACTAACAAGCTACTGCACATGATGGTGATACAGGAAAATAGGAAGCTTCCTTATAAAGTCAGGCAATGGCCCATCTCGACCAGTGCTGTTGACATTGGCTGGCAGTGGCTCTCCAAGGCCTCTTGGAGATACTGAGGACAGAACCTGGGACCTTCAGCACACAAAGCAGATGCTGTGTCACTGAACTAATAACACACCTACGATCTTCCTGGTTTGTGGTCCTAGATTGTGGTTGGGGATGAGTAATTCTCGTTGAAAGATGGAAGGTCAGGCGACTCCCTTGGCACACTTTGCAGCTGGTGTTGGTTGATCTGGGTGCAACATCTCTGAACCTGCTTCAGTTGCTGCATGCCCAGACTCAAGAGTAGTAATAGGAATTGTGCAGGCAAAAGTCAAGGTAACCGTGGAAAAGAATCTGACCCAGTCAAGGAGATTTACGCGTAGATTTTCCTTATGGTTTAACAATCAGGGAACTCTGGACATTGTAGCTCTGTGTGGGGAATACAGCAGCAGACTTTTTAAAACTCTCAACATCCTTAAACAACAGCTCTCAGGATTATTTGGGGTAACTGTTAAATGGTATGGGGCTGTTTTAATTGTAGGGTGAGGGTGTGGCCTTGTACCACTTTAACAGTCCTGGCTTCCCCCAAAGAATCCTGGGAAACGTAGTTTGCTAAAGGCCCTGAGAGCTGTAAGGAGGCCTCTATTCCCCTCCTAGAGCCAAAGTTTGTTGGCAAGACAGGCTGACTCTTAAACCACTCTGGGAATTGTAGTTCTGGGAGAGGAATAGGAGTCTCCTAACAACTCTCAGCACCCTTAACAAACTACAGCTCCCAGAACTCTTTGGGGGGAAGTGGTATAATACTGCTTTGAATGTATAGTGCAGACGGGAGCATGCTTAGGAGCTAGTACTGATAGCTGTGTCTGGGCAGGTTGAGCAGCTGCCACTCCCGCCAAAAGGCTCTGCATGAAACCCTCTGCACAGTGCTTCAGAGTTACTTTAATTTATGGTCCTTTCCACCGAGCCATCCCTTGTGTTTACATTTTTCCCTTTAAATGGTGTCATACATAATTTGTTCTCATAAATAAAGAAGAGAGCAGTGCTCCTCTGAATTTATTATCTATTTTTGCAGCATGCTCCTGCCAGCTTTTTATGATTATTTAAAGACACTGATAAGTGCTTACTCTCACAAGTGCTATCATAACTGTACACTTTGGATCCCATTCGTACCTGCAGAAAAATAAGACCCCATAAAAATTTACAGTGCAAACCTCTGCATGTATGCTCAGTCCTATGGAGTCCAGTGGGGCTTATTTCTGGGTGTGTATAGAATTATAGCCATAAAGTAAAATTCTAACCATGTCTACTGAGGAGTGAATCCTACTGAATTCAGTGAGGCTTATTTTCAGTTAAATGGGGTTAGGATTGCAGCTTTAATCTCATTCTCTTAATTTATCATGACTATATTATCACATGGTGATTTTTAGAAATATAAAGCATCTTCCCTAACAGTCAAGCCAGCTGATTCAGAATCTGCTAACTTGATCCCCTCAATTCAAGATTCAAGTGCTCTCATTTGGTTTAAAGGAAACCCAGCACATTTTAAACATTTCTAATCAATGATCTGACATTCATATGGCTAGCGTAGAGTAAACTGATTAGTTCTGCATGCTGTGAGATCTCAGTGAAGTGTGCATCTTTAATATTGCCATTTGCACTAAAATTCAGGTATGCAGAATATTCCGTATTATTCCGAGTCCTTATTCAGATCCAGAGGAGGTGAGTACCCCAAACAACCAATGAGAACTAAGTATACCTAGTGGCCATATAATGCTGAGTGTCATTTAGGTAGAAGACCCAGAAGGCTGGGGAAGAGGAGAAACGGAATGAAGTACCTTGTGCCTGGAACCCCGAATGTTCGAGCATATCATGCTGCAACATTATGTTGCAGGCCCAACTTGCAAATCCATTTGTGACCACATTTCCGTACACATTCCAATACTGGGTGGGTGTTACACTAGTTTATGATATAAGTGCTTATTTTACCCTGTAATAGTATGGGAGGAAAGGAGAAGTGAACAGTACAGGCACGTATTTCTTGAGGCTCAGGTTGAGCTGGGAGACCTGATCATCATCAATATTATTCCACCGTTCTCCATCCATGTGGCTTGTTTTTAAAGAGCTAAAGTGATGTTGGACTCTCTGGTTCCTGCGCTGTGAAGGAGCAGATGGTATTTCTCACTATCCTCTAACTAAGCCCATAGCAGAAGTAGAAGAAGAGAGCAGGTCAGTAAATATTTTTCTTCCTTCCTTCCTTTTCTCTTTTCTTTTTTTAAAATGAAATCTTGGGAGTAGGAAAAACCCTGATGTATCTTTCCTATAGAAGGCCATAACTAATGTGTTTTTCCATCATTCAAGCCAAATCGTGATTATAGAAGTCTTGCTCCTCCTCCCTCCTAAGCCATGGCAAAACTCCCAGGGCACTTGCTAGGATCAGGATTGGGCCAGAGAAGCAGGAATGGTGCCATTTCTATCATTATCTTAGCAGCAGCAATTTCCCCCTTCCATTACGGGAGGTATAAGCGGTCAAATCAAAGCATGGCTAAATGTGCAATCGCAGGAGCTGTGTTGATTCTGGGCAAACCTAAGCCAGTGGTCCAGAGCCTGTGGCTCTGTGGATGTTGCTGGACAACAACTGTATTCAGCACCAGCCAGGATGGATTGTAGTCAGGAGTGCGCAGTGTGTTTGGGGATGGTAGCGCTCACCTGACCTGGCCTGAGAGGGGGAGGATTGGGGCAGCAGGGAGATTTGGCGCAGTGCAAATACACCAGCAGGAGCATCCAATTTCCTCCGCCGATGTGCTTGCACCTCACCCAACTCCTTGTTCCTTCACCTGCTGGTAAGCACCAGCAACTCAGCCGTCAGTTGCGTGCTGCCCTCTTGCAACACCATCTGCTACTCGTAGTCCAGCAGGCTGGGGAAGACAGCTCCAGGACAACCACAGCACCTCTGCTAAATGTCAAGTGCTGGACTTTGCACAGCTCCAAGCAGCTCACATTCTAAGTGCATCCAGCTGACCTAGGAGGCAATTTGGGACAGGGCCTTTTCAGTGGTGGTGCCAATCTCGTGTCATTCTCTCTCCAAAGAGCCTCGCCTTTTGTCCTTCCCCCACTTTCCGCCTTCCCTTTTTTAAAATTGCTGCTGCTTCATTGGCGGTTTTATTATGATTTGCTTTGCTCTGGTTTTATTGTTGTTTGTATTGTGCTGCAAACCGTCATTTGGTTAATGGGTGGCGTCTATATCTAAACACACCAAATAAATCAATTAATTTGTGCCAATTGCCCCTGGAGATAGGGTTAACAGCAAGGAGAATGTCTCGAGAGCTGCATGCAGCCTGAAAGATGTATATTTCCTGGCCTTGTTCTTTCCTAAGGCTTCTCCCCCTCCCTTGATAGTTTCCTGAAAGTATGCCCTTACTTTTAAAGGGCTTATTAGCATTCAGCCAAATGCAGTTCTGGTTCCTGCCAAGACTGAGCAGACTGTCCAGCTAGATTTTGCTGCATTCCAGGATCTGCGATTCAGGCATTTGAATTTGTCATCAGATTGAAATGGAAACCAGCAGAGGCAACAGTGGGCTCTCTCCGAGCTCGTAAATCAGTCTGCAGCAGAGTGGCTTGTTCTGGGGCTTTGGACTGAGTGGAAAGAAAACCTTGCAGGAGTGTGCTTGGAGCACCTTGTCTAGGTCTTCTGAGCAGTGACAAGATCTCGGTTTGCTATTGACCAGAGTGGAGCTCAAGGAGAGTGTGGAACAGCCCTCCACCTTGTGCAGCTGATCTTGTGAATGCGCAGACAATGACATAGACTGAGGGGAAATGCATGTAGTTCGGGGGGAGATCACAGGCTTAGCAGGCGTAAGGTCACGAGTTCAGTTCCTGACATCTCCAGGTAGGGCTGGGGATACATTCGCGCTCAAATGCCAGAGTGCTGCTGAAAGTAATACTGAGCCGGACGGATTCATTGGCCAAACTTGGCAGAAAACAGCTTTTGTTGTAGAATTGTAGAGTTGGAAGGGACTCATCCAGTCCAACCCTCTGCAATGCAGGAATCTCAACTAAATCCTACGTGTCGGATGGCCACACCTTGACTGATTAATTGGAAAGACACCTGATTTGGTATTTAAGCAAAATAAAGGAAGGAGGGAAGGCGGGAAGCCCGCAGACTGTCTTGCCAGAGTGGTGCATGCTTTAGTTATCTCTTGCTTGGACTACTGCAATGCGCTCTATGTGGGGCTACCTTTGAGGGTGACCCGGAAACTATAACTAATCCAGAATGCAGCAGCTAGACTGGTGACTGGGAGAGGCCGCTGAGACCACATAACACTGGTCTTGAAAGACCTACACTAGCTCCCAGTACGTTTCCAAGCACAATTCAAAGTGTTGGTGCTGATTAAAGCCCTAAATGGCCTCAGCCCAGTATACCTGAAGGAGCATCTCCATCCCCATCGTTCTGCCAGGACACTGAGGTCCAGCACTGAGGGCCTTCTGGCGGTTCCCGCACTGCAAGAAGCCAAGTTACAGGGAACCAGGCAGAGGGCCTTCTCGGTGGTGGCACCTGCCCTGTGGAACACCCTCCCACCAGATGTCAAAGAGAAAAACAACCACCAGACTTTTAGAAGACATCTGAAGGCAGCCCTGTTTAGGGAAGCTTTTAATGTTTAATAGGTTATTGTATTTTAATATTCTGTTGGAAGCCACCCAGAGTGGCTGGGGAAACGCAGCCAGATGGGTGGGGTATAAATAATAAATTATTATTATATAAGGAAGGTAGCTAGTGGACACCAATGGAGACTGGTGCCCACTGGAACTGGTAGGGCAGAAAGTAGAGAGGGCAACAGTTGGTGAAGCAGAAGCCAATGACAGGTGGAACCAACTTGTTGTTGTTGTTGTTGTTGTTGTTGTTGTTGTTGTTTTTGTTGTTATACTTCCTTATACCCATAGAACCCGGGGCAGTTCACAACATAAAATTGCAATACACAAAGCACAAAATACACAACAAAAACAAAGGCAATCCAATCGTCTGCCCCCCCTTCCACAACACATTTAAAAGGGCATCGGATATCAATCAGCCCAAGGCCAGGTTCAAGAGGAACGTTTTCACCTGGCACTTATAGGTGTATAATGAAGGCACCAGCTATTTCAGGTTTGGTCCCCATTCTCCTCCCTGCAAACTTCTACAAAGGCAAGAGATGGAGGAGGAGGAAGATGATGGCAAGAGCCACCTTTGGGCGATATGTAAGGAAGACGGCAGGCATTGCTGCAGCATCAATAGCCCTTACAGACCAAGAAACCCCTTCCTCGAATCCTCATCTCCCTCTTGCCTCGATGTCCAAACTCCCTGGATTTTTATTCTTATAGCAAAATGTTTAAACTCTGAAATATTCAAGGAAGTATTGTGGAAGGAAGGGATCAGTATATCTGGAGAAGCTGGCTTGGCTACAAGGGTTAGCCCAAAGGTACATGAAATGACCACTCCAGTCTTTGGTCTCAGCCTTCGAGGCTCTGGGAGAAACCATCTAATTAATTTTCACATCCAGTCTCTACTGGAGGCTGCTTCATTGTTTGTGGTTTGTGGATTTATCGGCAGCAAGACTGCTCTGCCTCAGGAAGACTGTTTCCTAAGGATCTTCAGAACAACCTTGGAAATTTCCTTGTTCAGCAAGGATGTTATTTATACCCTAATCCAGCTGTGGTACACACAGGGCTCCTGCATGCTCAGGGATGAACTCAGGGAGACTGTGCAAAGTTTTGTGCATGCACCAAAGCTTCTGCCTGTCTTTGGGTTCCAATGCCTGTGACAGGGACAGAGCCAAATATGTGTGCAAACCACACATGTATAGGAGCCTGTGGCAAGCTCTGCCAAGAATGTTGGCAATATTAATTTTAAGAGTATAAATTTCCTTGCAACCAAGAATGCACATGAAAGAATTTAGAAGTCTTGAATCCACGCATTGTAGATTTGTAGAATGCACACGGCTCTGGTTATATATAACTTGTTAGTTGTGCTGCAGCTTGGTTTGCTGAGTGCTGGGTGATGCTTTAATTGAATTTTGTGGGTGAGGCATAGACTTTCAGTCTAGGGTCTGGGTTTTTTTTTTTACAGTCTTTTAAAAAGAAATATGCATGCTTTCTATTTTGCTAATCAGTTTTTGATGTGCGTTTTCTATTGTTTGCTCTGTTTCCCTCTGTGTTGAAGGCACCACCCTTTATGGGCTGAAAACCTGGAGAAGTTGTCTAACTTGTTTGGTGGGTGGGCTAGCTGCTAGATGGAAGTCAGGTTCTTAATTTGTCCCAGTGGGCAAGAGGGTGGTGACCAAACAAGACTCCAGAGGCCATACTCTGTTTGAAAATATTTATTTTAAATGCATCAGCAGAAGACCAGTGAATGCATTTCAGTTTGTAAAAAAAGATATAAGCAGAATAATATCAAAGAGGAAGCAACAGCACATTGTGCACAAATGGATTTTGGGAAATGCCAAATACAAAGTGACTATTGCATGCATAGTGTGAAATACTGTATTTTTTGCTTCATAGGGCGCACTGGACCATAGGGCGCACCTAGTTTTTTTTGGGGGGGGATAAAGGAAAAAAAATATTTCCCTCCCCCCCAGCCCCAAAGAGCAAAGAAGCCAAGACAGCGAGCGGGATCCATCCCGCTGGCTGTCTTGGCTTCCTCTTTAGCCACACACATCCTCTCCAGCTGGGAGAGGCTGCGCACGGCTTCGGCAGAAGCCAAGACATAGCTTCTGCGGATATGTCCGCAGATTGCGGATAGCTGCCTGAAGCCCAGGGAGTGCAGCGCGAGTACAGCCTGGGCTTCCGGCTTCAGGCTGCTATTCGCAAGCCTTGGAAGCCCGGCAGGAACTCCCGCCGGGCTCCGAAGGCTTGCAGATAGCTGCCCAAAGCCCAGCGTGCGTAGCGCCACGCTCTCCGGGCTTCGAGCTGCATGGCTGCTATCTGCAAGCCTTGGAAGCCCGTGTGAACTCCCGCCGCGCTCTGAAGGCTTGCGGATAGCTTCCTGAAGCCTGGAGAGTGAGAAGGGTCGGAGCACACTGACCCCTCTCACTCTCCAGGCTTCAGCGAAAGCCTGCATTTGCTCCATAGGATGCACACACATTTCCCCTTCATTTTTGGAGGCGAAAAAGTGTGTCCTATAGAGCAAAATATACGGTCTGCCTTTTAGTTTAAGAGAAGGACATAGCTACCAATTGAAAGCCAAATTCCAGGAAGCAGGCTCCTTAGGTGCATGTTTCTACATATCAACCAGGTGTCCAGGAAACAGAATCCAGGGAAATCCAACAGAAAATTAGTAAAAATCAAATCAAATAGTAAACCTAACCTGAGAACTAAAGTAATCTATATTCAAAGTTGTCCATAGCCCGAAGCTCAGGAAAACAACAACAACTAGTTTGTGTGTAAAATCTCAAGGAACAGTGCGGATACAGTGCGGATAAAATCCTCCCAAAACAAGGAACAAAAATTAAATCAATGCTGCACAGCTCAATATCTGGAAAACTCAGTACAGGAAAGCCTAACCCAGTGGAAAATTATTACAAGCAGAAATAGCAGAATCTAAAAACAGAGGTTTTTTTTCTTTGTGTGTTCCAAGCAAGATATATCTTACAGCACAAAAAGACATAAGAAAAAACTGCTTGTGTAAAAAAACGAGATGAAGCTAAGTTGGGAGTTCAGAGAAGAAACAAAAAAGTTCTCTCTCTTCCCCAATATCCCCAAACCCCTTTCCTGCTCGCTGATTGGTTCCTTTAATGTTGTGGTGCAAATGCAGTGGCAGAAGGGCAGGACTGGTTCAACCAGTGCCATTAGAACTGTACCAACCCTCCCCTGCCCCGCCCAGTAAGCAAAAGCAGCTCACCTGCTGGGTGACTAGCATAGTGCCTCTGCCTCACCTGGCAAGCTGCTTCTCTCTGCCTATCCACACACACACACACACACACACAACGCACGCACAGAGAGAGAGAGAGAGAGAGAGAGAGAGAGAGAGAGAGCATCAGTAGCACTGCATAGCATGGTGCACGATTTATTAGGACCAGCAGACAATTCTAAGGTGGTGAGCTGGCAAAGGATGTTGCAAAAGTTAGTGTGTTGCACTTGGCTGTGGAAACCTGGGTTCTCCTCTGTTATATACTGAGGATATGTACTGAATAGGATCCAAAAGGCAGCAGTCTGATTCGTCCTGGAACAATAGGATTCAGAATGCAGCAGTCTGATTGGTCCTAGAACAATAGGATTCACAATGCAGCAGTCTGATTGGTCCATAGGAGCCACCCAATCCAGCTCCAGGTGGAAGTGAATTCGCAACCTGATTGGCCTGTAGGTGAATCCTAGAATTAGCCAATCATGTGGGGCCCATTGTGTAAATAATGTATATAAAGCAGACATTCTGGGGGAACTTCCATTCCTCCTCACCACTATGAGCTGAATAAAGAGCATGAAATCCACTCTTGACTCGGAGTATATTTCAACCTCCCTGACCAGCCACAAAGTTCACTGAGGCTGCATCTACACAGTTATAAAAAAAACGCTCAGAGAACGCTATGAAAAAATGTTTTAAAGCTCACAATGGAAAATTTCACAATGTTCCGGGTTCAGCTCTACAGCGCCATCTAGTGCCACAGTGTTAGAATGCATTTATAAATTCTTTTAAAAAACGAATGTAGCTGAGTCCTTAAGTATCTGAGCCTAGTCTTCTTACAAAGTGGGGTGCCCTCCACCCATGCATACCACCCTGGGCTGCAGTGCTCTGGCAGATGATGACATTGCTCCTGTTCTGTTAAAAAAGTTCCTTATTTGTAGAATTGTAGAGTTGGAACTTGGAAGGGACCCTGAGGATCATCTAGTCCAACCCCCTGCAATGCAGGAATAGGCAGCTGTCCCATACAGGGATCAACCCTGCCACCTTGGTGTTACCAGCACCAAGCTCTAACCAACTGAGCTATCTGTTAAGTTGTGGGTGAACATATCAGACGACACAGTGATTCTTCAAACAGCTCTTGTTTATTCACAGGCCATAACAGAACTGAACTGAAGAGTTCAGCTAGCCTGCTTATATAGAGCTCCAATACAACGCAACTGTAACAACTTTCTGTAACTATCACTGAACGTCACTTTCAATCCCTTATTTGCATATGTGGACCTGAGTGAGAACTATCTACAGTATCCCCCTGCTGGCCCAGGGTGAGAACTTCAGTACATAACACTATCCAGGCCCTTTCTTCAATGGTTCCCAATTCATTCCCAAGGGAAGGTGGTGCCTATGACAAGCAGAACCATCTAATTCCTGTTTGGTCCCCATCCTCTTCCCTGGTATTCTGTGCTAAGATGAAGGAGGGAGAAAGCTGACACTCCTTGTACTGGTTGCAAGTAAGAAGGCAGGCAAGTGGGGGGCAACTAAGATTGGCAGAGCAGCTTGCCAATCACCCTAGTGGACCAGCCTCTGCTGCCTGCGTTCCTCCTCTGTGAGCGTGTCTGTCTGTGTGTATTCTACAGCTGCCAGATTTACAGTTAATAATCCTCCTGTGCTTCACATGAGGAGCACTGTTATTTCTGTTTCCTTAATTTGATCTGTCTCCTGGACATCCTAGTCATGCAGTTCCCCAGCTGTAAAATGTAAAATCCTTACATGATGGCTAAAGAGGACGAGGGTGTAGTCAAAGCCTTTCGAGAAGACAAAAGCCAAGATTTTTCCTTTAGAAAAAAAGCATTGTATTAGCATGTATCCAGTTCAAACAGTGCAAGATTCCGTGGTGGTGGTGTTAAGGTGGAGAGGACAGACTTTCTGTTGGAGAATAGCTTGTTTGCTGCTTAAAAAAGAAGAAGAAGTAATGGGGCAGAGAGGTTTTCCGCAACCAGGGAGGCAAAATGCACAGCCTGGAAAAAGGGACTCACAAAATATCAGGGAGAGATGGGCAGTACTGCAGATGCTCACCATTTTTTCCTTAATTGCGTGTCGAGGTCCCCAATCCACCCCCCAAAATAACTCACAACGGACACGTAATTTTTGTTTAAGATTTTTGGCATGATTTTGGCCACAACTTTATTAAAATACAAACCGTGAGTGGTTGTTTAGGCATTGGTTAAGACTATCTGTCCCCCCGCCTGGGGACAGAACTGACTTCCGGGCACCACCGAAAGACAGTGCAGGGGAAAACAAGTTGGGGAAGAATTGGAGCTGAGTCACAGACCCTCAACTCTCACCCGCCTGCTCCCCAAAGGCTTGCCAGCCCTAGTCCCATTCCAGGGATTGGACGAAAAGATGGCAAGCCCCAGGATTCCTTTAATGGAATTCCCTTTCCGCAGCAACCATGGAGGGGCAGGGGAGTAGGAGTGTGTATCTTGCCCCCAGTGGTGTCACAAGGCCCTAGCCTGTTTCCCTGGAAGATACACACATGGTCTGTCTCCAGGTGAAGATAGAAAAGTCTTCATTACAGTCTTGGTCCCTAAAATTTGTTTTAATTTATTGGAAGCAACTCCGAGTGCCTGGGGCAACCCAGTCAGATGGGTGGAATATAAACAATAAGCTATTCTTATTATTATCCAGAAGGTGACAAAAATGCTCAACGATCATGTCCCACAAAGCACCCCAAACTGCAATGAATGTGCAAACTGGGATTAGAAGAACCCCCCCCCCAAAAAAAAACATCCCCCAAGTGATTGAAATTCTGCAGTTTCTGTGCTGGGAAAACATGATTTCCTCACAACTGAAGCAATCTGGGGAAAGAAACCCAGACCCCTCACAACCAATGAGTAACAGCTGCCCTTTTTATTGTGCAGTAAAACAATCCTCTTGTTTAACATATGGTCGAGGATGTGTTGATTCTGTCTTTCTGTAATTGTCTGCATTGGTGATCCGCAGGCATCAGAAACACAAATTCCTGGGAATCTGGACTACTCATATTTTAAAAGCCACAAGTTTCTAGTCTCTATGATTCCAAGGTAAAACTGTACAAATGGGTGTGAGATGCCACATGGCTGAAAATGGTGTGTTTACTTTGGTTAAAAGTACATGTGTGTTGTTTAGCTGATGTTTTAAGGGCCATGGATAGTGCCCCAGAGACAGGGTGACTGTACACCCTACTTTCTTTATTTGAAGGGTTCGTTCAGTCCACGTGTGGTTTAAAGGTAAAGAATCCTAAGGAGGGATTGCAGGAAGGGGTCCTTCAATAGTGAAGGTAAAGGTAAAGAACCCCTGGACGGTTAAGTCCAGTCAAAGGTGGCTATGGGGTTGTGGCGCTCATCTTGCTTTCAGGCTGAGGGAGCCGGCGTTTGTCCACAGACAGCTTTCCGGGTCATGTGGCCAGCAGGACTAAACCGCTTCTGGTGCAACAGGACACCATGACAGAAGCCAGAGTGCATGGAAATGCCGTTTACCTTTCCGCCACAGCGGTGCCTATTTAACTACTTGCACTGGCATGCTTTCAAACTGCTAGATTGGTAGGAGCTGGGACAGAGCAATGGGAGCTCACCTCGTTGCAGGGATTTGATCCGCCCATCTTCTGATCGGCAAGCCCAAGAGGCTCAGTGGTTTAGACCACAGCGCCATCCGTGTCCCTAATAGCAAACACCTGGAGAGCAGACTGAGAAGGCACCCAGGCCAACTGGCCACAGCCTTTCCCATTATGGTGGTTTTTCTATTTAAATTATAGCAATCTCTTCTAAATTTACATTTATACATATCTATGCATTTGTAAATATTATCCACATCAATGTCCTCTTTCGCTCCCTTGTTTGGTGATGCGTTTCCTCCTTTTTGATTATGTGTAGTGCTCTCCCATGTAGTGCTCTTCTATCTGCCTTCACATCCTTCACTTTCTGCTTAGTATTTGTCTTAACCACATCAGCCCTGACCAAGAAGCCAAATTTCGGTGAAAACCCAGACCTTAGGTTCAAAATACATGATGCTAACCAACACATTTCCTAGAAGTCTGCTTGCTTAACTTGCACAGATGAGTACACAGAGAGGAACCCATGATTAATAATTTGGGTTTGTCCAGTTTGGTGAGCAGTGTACATTGGTGGGATGCAAATATGCACTCACATTTTCGGTGCCTGGTTAATACAGAAGGTTCCTGCACTCAAGCGGAAGCTGTGTCGGATGTTCGGCTTCTGAAAAACGTTTGCAAGCCAGAACACTTACTTCTGGGTTTGCAGTGTTTGGGAGCCTATTTATTCGACAACTAAGCCATTCAAGAACTAAGGTAACACTGTAATATAGTAATGCAGTCCATGGCCAGCCAACAAGCATGTTTCTTTCCATGACTTGATGGCTGCTGACGGCTGCTGATAAATTGGTTGCTTCACACTGTGGAGTTGTGTAACTGTGCCATTCGCTTATTTGTAACAGAAGGCTGTTGAAGCATCTTGCGCAATGCCAGCACAGTGGTTTCCAAGCTTTTTAGGCCGTCTGTATTTAATATACTGTGTACCCGTCTTTCTCTCCCAGGGAGCCTGTTTTCCATATGCCCTTAGGGCTTAGGGCTGAACTACATGTTACATGCAGTTGTGTGCAAGTTTCCCCAGATGGCATTTTCCCTCCCAGAGAAGCAGGGTTGAGAGGGAATGATGTGAAAGGAAGAAGCCATGGGGGAAAGAGATGCCTAGACCTTTCTCCACCTGCCTCTTCTTCCCCCCCCCCAATTATATTTTATCAAGTTTCAAAAATTTTAACATTTGCAATCAAAACACAATTTCGTCTTTTCTCTTATTTTTATCAACTTCCCACCCTGTCTTCCATGGGGTTGTTGTCTCTTCCCTTCTGCCACACCCTATCTTCTATCTATTAAATCATAACCACAGCATTATAATCTAATTACTTCTGTTGCTCATAACTCAAATCCTGTTTGAAAGTCCTTCGTACTATAATATTGCTTTAACTAGTCCTGAAAAAGGCTTCCATTCTTTCATGAAACATTCACCATTAGAGTCTCTTGATTTTGTTGTTAATTTTGCCAGTTTCATTACCATACCTATCCTTTGCCAGTTCCATAGTCCATTACCATACCTATCCTTTCTTCTTTGCTTGTTTGTCAGCCTTGTTGACAAGTAGCGCAGGACATAAGGAAAACAAATTTTCTCCGCTTTGGCAAAGAAAGATTTCTCCGCTTTGGCAAACTGTGACAGCATTGCTCATCATGACCTCATTTTCTTTTCTCAAGTGCTGCTCTCAGTTGTTGTTTTTTTAGTTTTGTACAGAAATTGCAAATCAGAAATGTGGGGTGGTTCTGTGCATAAGTGCTTTTAATGGTGTCACCCCTCTCCCCGACGTTTTATTTACTGTATGAGCTGAAGAAAACCCCCCGCAAATGGTTGAAGCAGCAGTGATGGAGGAGGGGATACGCCATCTTTTCCCCAGCACCATTTTGATGTTCTAAATTGCTCTCTCTTCCCCCGCTGCTCCCAAGCTAAAGAGAGGTACCAATATCATACTCATAGTGGTCGTTTAGCATGTGGGGCAGGGAGGAATTTAGATAGGAAAACGGTGCTGCAGGTAATGGTTTACCTCCCTCTCCTCGTCCTGCACCACTTTCTCCAATCAAGAAAGAGCCCATATTTTGTATGACATCTCTTTTGCCCGTATGATGTAAAACTGGAGCGGAGAGCCTCAGAACCTGTGGCCCTCTGTAGTCTCTCTAGGCGGCCCTTGGAGCTTTCCACAAGGCATACCCCGTCTCTATAGGCCCTCCTTTCAACCTTGAGTGTTTTAGTCTGGCTGGATCGTGTCTTTCTACTCGAATATTTCTTACTTGTCTTGCTTGAGATTGCTGTGTGTGCAAAGGTCAAATTCACATTCATTGCTCCACCCACATTTCCTTTGATTCCGCATGTGGCCTCTGAAAGCTTGACCAGAAGGGAATGCGGCTCTGCTGCTGAAAAAGAATCCCCATCTCTTGGGGGATTATCTATCATCTATCTATCTAAAGCAATGACAAACCTAGACAGCATCTTAAAAACAAAGACATCACCTTGCCAACAAAGGTCCGTATAGTTAAAGCCATGGTTTATGGAAGTGAGAGCTGGACCATAAAGAAGGCTGATTGCTGAAGAATTGATGCTTTTGAATTATGGTGGTGGAGGAGACTGCAAGAAGATCCAACCTATTCATTTTGAAGGAAATCAGCCCTGAGGACAGATCATGAAGCTGAGGCTCCAATACTTTGGCCACCTCATGGGAAGATAAGACTCCCTGGAAAAGACCCTGATGTTGGGAAAGATGAAGGGCAAAAGGAGAAGGGGAAGACAGAGGACAAGATGGCTGGACAGTGTTCTCGAAGCTAGCAGCATGAGTTTGACCAAACTGTGGGAGGCAGTGGAAGACAGCAGTGCCTGGCTTCTGGTCCATGGGGTCACAAAGAGTCAGATACGACTGAATGACTAAACAGCAACAACAACAATCTATCTAATCCCCATCTCCTGATGTGAAAAGGACGCCATGTGCACCCTTGTGGAGACCACTAGTAAGAAGACCTCTGTGCCTTCTGATGACTCTTGCTTCCTGACAAGCCCACAGCTGTTCACAGTTTTGCAGCGCTGCCACTTTAAAGGAATAAAGGCCAGTGCCAGTGGGGCGGCCAGCCTTTCAGATTTAGGGAAAAGATGACAGAAAAGATTTCCAAAGTCCTCCTCATTGACCTTGGAGCACAGCACTTTGGAAAATCCCATCCGAGTCAATGCCAGCCCTTGAGGGAGTGAAAACATAACCCCAACAAAACAAATTAAAAATAGATGTTTTGCAAACTTTGGGCCATGATTCATTCTCCGAAGGAGATAATACTATTATGTGCTTCCACTTCTCCATTAAGAAATTCCAGGGGGTGCAGAGCTCAGTGGGTTTGGTCTTCTTTGGGTTGAGTTCACTAGAGGCTTTTGGCATTTTGCAATATTTGCATTTATTTACAAATCTACAGGTTCTACACAGGTGAATGGACTAATGGTCTGGCTCAGTATAAGGCAGCTTCTTATGTCCAGGAAATATTACGTTCATCTATCCCAGGGAACCATTTGGGGATGTCTTCTTTAATGCATCCCCATACCCCCAGACATTTTGCTCTGTGGGACAGTTTTTGAGGCTCTGCCTCATATCAGATTAGGAATTTAAACATTACTAGAACTTGTGTTTATTTTTCAACAGACACATATACATTACAGTGAATGTCAGAAATTTGGTGGCTTATCAGCGTTCACATGGGAATGCACACAATCCGAGAGAAATATTGCCTGAAAACTCAGAGATTCACTGGTGAACATTGGCAGTCGCCTAATATGACTGCCCACATTCCTTTATCTGTGTTCCAGATTTGAGGATACCCACACTTTATAGCGCTTTCCAGGTGTTCACAAAACTCACCCACTTTTGTTGGTATTCACATGGCATGTACTTAATGCTGGACATTTACAAGTTGATGCTTGCATGGAAATAAAAATGAAATAAAACACCACTATTCAAGGAACCTCCATAAGGACTTTTGCGGTGCCCAAGTTTTTAAATAATAGGCATCTCAGCTTCTAAAGCATAGATAAGTAAATGCAATTTAATTATAGCACCAACGGCATCATTACAGTGCCAGCAATTGGATCGTCTTACGGATAGAGGATGCTGATTCTTAATATCATAGTTTTGGAATGTTTGCATAGCGAAGTATCTTGTTAGGATGACACTGCTACTGAGGTCAATGGTCTCTCTGAAAAAATGCCTGGGAGCAGAGGTTAAACGCAGAGTTTATTTTCCCAGTAGATTTAACACTGCGGTGAAAGTTAAGAGCTGAAACTTAATTAGCCCTGGTATTTAAGTACTTTGATAGTAACGGCGACCCAGTTCTGATGTTTTTGCACAACAGCAATGTCCTTGCCATTTCCTTAACATTTTATAAGCTTTAACCCTTACCATGTTGTTGTGAAAAGCCTCTGGGCAAAATCTGCCAGGAGCTCAAAATACAGTAGTACCTCGGGTTAAGAACTTAATTTGTTCTGGAGGCCCGTTCTTAACCTGAAACTGTTCTTAACCTGAGGTACCACTTTAGCTAATGGGGCCTCCCGCTGGTGCCGTGCCACCAGAGCACGATTTCTGTTCTCATCCTGAAGCAAAATTCTTAACCCAGAGTACTATTTGTACTATTTCTGGGTTACCGGAGTCTGTAACCTGAAGCGTCCGTAACCTGAGGTACCACTGTATATGCATTTTCTATGTGGCCCAAGATTAACACACAGATGCACATGTGCCCATGTGTTTCGGAGAGAAAGAGAAAGAGAGAGAGGGAGAGGGAGAGGGAGAGGGAGAGGGAGAGGGGGAGAGAGAGAGAGAGAGAGAGAGAGAGAGAGAGAGAGAGAGAGAGAGAGAGAGAGAGAGGGGAAGTCTACCTGTTCCCCTCTGGCGATGCCTGCTGTGCTTGATGGCTGCAATCCAGGGAGGGGTTGTTCTAAGCTCTTAGGGACCAGTGACATCAATGAGACGTAATCAGGCATAACTTTTGCTGCTTCCATGCCCAAGATGAAGGCAGCCCTCAACTCTGGACAAAGCAGTTCCTGTTCTGCCCAGGTCAGTCCTGGACATCTGGCAACCATGCACAGAGGTAGTTTACTGAACTTAAGTAAATATTATTTGAGCCCATAACTAAAAGAAAAACATCACCTAAAATGGTTTTAGGAGGTAGAAAGGCTAATGAGTCATTTTTTCCTTGCAAAACTTTTGAACTGGCAGAGCCCAGAAACAACCAGTCAAAGGGGGTAGTGTTAAAGGAAAGCAGTCAAAAGTGTAAATAATTACTAGAGGGGAGAATATATCTCACTGTATCATCAGTATTGTCAGCAATGTGTGCATTGCAAAATTCAAGAGGACAGGTCTCTGTCCCAAGGGGCTTACAGTCTAAAAATTGACACAGTGAAGATGACAGGAGAAGGGGAGGGAGATACAGTGCTGTGTGCTGTGGCTGTATCAGCTGTAACAAGACTTGAGAGGACAGGAGTGATTTTATCCTCCAAGTGTCTTGCAAACTGACTCACAGCTATCTATGCCAAGGTTTCCAGAGATCTGTCGCTGAATTCAGGAGGCTAGGCGCAACTCAGAAAAGCACAACTGAATGATTTCTTGCAGATGCAATAGAAGAGGCAGCCCCCCCTCTCTCTTTTTTTTGCTTCCCTTGCTGCCACATAATAGGCACCCCCACAATTGTCCATTAATGCACATCAATCTCTGACTTTTGTCTTATGGGTTTCTGGGGGTTTTCCTATTGCTATTCAATCTCTCACAGCTACAGTAAACCTACCATTAAAATTATGGACTGGTCATTTCTTCATCAGAGGGCGAGCGGGCAAATTTAGCAGGGGATCAAATACTTTTTCCCTTCACTGTATGCCACCAATGCTGAAGGCCAGCACTGCATGCAACTCCCTAAAAAAAAATCAAGGAACGTCCTGGGCTCTGCAGCGTCATATCCTGATTTATAAGCAAAAAAACCAAACCACAGTCTACGATCAGACATGGTGAGGATCCAAGCTTAAGCATGGCTTCCTGGTTTGTTTCTGCCACTTGTGCAGGTGGAAGATCAAAGTGGAAACGATTCGGCAGCATCCACTGGCTTTTCATTTGCATCAAACCACGAGGAACCCGCAACCCCGTTTTACAAAGTACTTCTTTTGCGAAGAAAGTGATTATTCACACAGTACACATAGGTAACTATGAAATCCACTCCCACAGGAGGCAGTGAGGACCAGCAGCCTAGATTGCTTTAAAAGGGAGTAAGACAAATTCCTGGAGGAGAGAGTTATTGATGGCTATTAGGCATAATGGCTATGCACTGCCTCCACTGTTGGAGACAATATTACTTCTGAATACTAGTTGCTGGAAATCACAGGGCGTGGGTCATGCTGTTGTGCTTGAATCTTGCTTCTAGTTTTCCCACAGGCATCTGGGTGGCCACCCCAAATGGGAGTGCTCCTTGATTGTTCTGTGCATGAATTGTTGTGGAATGAATGAAAATTGAACCCTCTGCATTGCAGGGGGTTGGAATTCAGTGTTTCCCAACCTTGGGCCTCCAGATGTTTTTGGCCTACAACTCCCATCATCCCTAGCTAGCAAGAACAGTGGTCAGGGATGATGGGAATTGTAGTTTAAAAACAGCTGGAGGCCCAAGGTTGGGAAACACTGGACTAGATGACCCGGATGGTCCCTTCCAACTCTAGAATTCTATGATTCAGTTCTAGGATTCTAACTGACTAGCCCCTATTTCATTTCAGTGTTTCGTTCCACCCCACTGAAGCTGACTGTGCACATACCCCAAGTGGAGGGCAAGGGAAGATAAATACTTAGAGGCTTGAGCTCAGCCTGACCGGGCCAAGTGAACTTTGCAGATGGATTTCAGCAATACATCTTTGGAGGTCTCCTTCCGAGCTCCTCCCTGGCAGGGAAAGAAGCATTTGAATGGAGGCCAGATTCTATTTAATTAGGAGCAGTTGTAAATATGTTTCTGCACTTCCTTAAATCTGATCCCCCCCAAAATCCGAATTAGAGCTTCATGGTAAGGCTCACATGTTCCACATACACAGGTAACACAGAGAGAGCAGAGTGGACACACATGCGTGCCAAAAGTAGCCCCTGGGATCCTCAGAAATGCCTAGGTTCAGCTCCAATTTCCCACTCATAATTTCTCCTAGGCTAGCACTGGGATCTAAAGGAACAGGGGAAGGGAAGGAGAAGCAAAGAAGCCAAGAATGTGTGGGGTCTTCTAGCTGGCTTTTGTTCGAAGAATCAGTGCGAAGGTCTTGGGGTTCACGGTGGAGGACCCAAGGCTGGTGTTATGTACTAAGCTTGGATCCTAGAACAATAGGCAAGTAGGATCCTAGAATGCAACAACTGATTGGCTTGCAGGAAAAGACCAATCAGGCTCCAGGAGGAAGTTAATCAGCCTATTAGGCTGGTAGGATCCTAGAATGCAACAACGGATTGGCCTGCAGGAAAAGACCAATCAGGCTCCAGGAGGGAAGCAGAATCAGCCAATCAGACAGGACGTATTGTGTAAATAATGTATATAAAAGCCTGAGGTTCGGGGGGCAAATGAATCACTGTTTTACAAGCCGCAATAAAGAGCATGAAATCACTATAGGACCCCGAGTATATTTCAGTTGGTGACTTCAGTAGGCACTGCAGCACCTACTCCTTTGCAAGCTCATTGCGCTGAGCTTTAACAGCAACAAGAGCCAGTGTGGTGTAGTAGTTAAGAGCGGTGGACTCATAATCTGGTGAACCGGGTTCGCTTCCCCGCTCCTCCACATGCAGCTGCTGGGTGATCTTGGGCCTGTCACACTTCTCTGCAGTCTCTCAGCCTCACTCACCTCACAGAGTGTTTGTTGTTGGGGAGGAAGGGAAAGGAGATTGTTAGCTGCTTTGAGACTCCTTAGGGTAGTGATAAAGCGGGATATCAAGTCCAAACTCTTCTTCTTCTTCTGCATGGTACCTATGATGCTGACTATATTATCCATGAAGCACAACTGTAAGACACCAATGGGAAGCAGCCTGGAGAGCTGGGCTGACACTATATCAGGCTGATGACAGGCAATATTTTTTACAGGTGGCGTCACCTTACTGCACACGCACACGCGCGCGCGCGCGCACACACACACACACTTGTGGGTTAAACAGAAGTTTTCCAGAAGCCTTCCTAAGGGGATGGGCCAATGCCAGGTGGTAGAGTACAAGGCTTGCATGCAGAAAATCCCAGGTCCAGTCCCTGACATCTCCACGTAAGGATGGAGGAACTCCCTGGAGAGCCAATCAGTAGAGAGTCTGTGCTCTAAACTGTGTAGCCAGCACTGTGTCCTCCAGATGTTAAACTGCAGCTCCCATCACTCCCAAGCAGCATGGTGAATGGCCGGGGTGGTGGCAGCTGTGGTCCACCATCATCAGGAAGAGACTAGATAGGCCAATGATCCAACTCAGCATCTGACAGCTTCTGATGCTCTTGAGTTACAACGGGCTGAGTGTACGCACCATAAGCTGTGATCCCAGTTTCAAACTTTCTTCAACCTTTTTAGAAAAGAAGCAGTTCTGCTGCCTGTTTCCAGCCTAATAGAACCTGACAGGCATTTGTCCGGTGGACCTTCTCTTCTTCTTGGCTGCTGCACTTCTGACATGGTGCCAAAGTCTGAGTTTGGCAGAAGATGATGGTCCTGGGCGCATATGAACTGATTTTCTGGGTGCAACAGAAGCGGCCCGAAAACATTCTTTGGAACGTCAACAAGAGGGCAATGCCCTCCTTCCCCTTCCCCTTCCATTGCACTCTTCCAGCGGCAGAACACACACCATGGCAACTTTCTTGAGTTGATATTGCAAAGATTTCCACACCAGACAATAAAACAGAGGCCTCAGGAATTTATTTATTCCCTGCACATCTGGTGTCATGGGAGCGGGGTCAGGAAATAACCACAAGGTCAAGCCTGCAAATGTCTTCTTTTAATTGCTTGTTATGCAAGGTCTTTTTTTTTTAAACCCTTATTATTAAGTGGTTTATTTACTTCAGCTCTAATGATTGCAATGATGGAATGACTTTTCTCTGTTTCGTACCAAATCAGCTTGCAGGCCTTGTGGGAATATCCTGCCACTGAGCCTCTTGGGCTTGCCGATCGGAAGGTCGGCGGTTCGAATCCCCACAACGGGGTGAGCTCCCATTGCTCAGTCCCTGCTCCTGCCAACCTAGCAGTTCGAAAGCATGCCAGTGCAAGTAGATAAATAGGCACTGCTGTGGCGGGAAGGTAAACGGTGTTTCCGTGCACTCTGGCTTCCGTCACGGTGTCCCATTGCACCAGAAGCGGTTTAGTCATGTTGGCCACATGAGCCAGAAAGCTGTCTGTGAACAAACACTAGCTCCCTTGGCCTGAAAGCAGGATGAGTGCCGCAACCCCATAGTCACCTTGGACTTAACTGTCCGGGGCTCCTTTACCTTTTATCCTGCAGCCAAACCAGGTTAGCGGATCACCAATCTATTGATCATGTTGAGCTCTGGAGATCATTAGAATTTCCCTCATTGCACAGTTGGAACAACTGAGTCCCCTTGGGGGAAATGACACATTCTATACAAATATGTGCAACAAAGCGCTGACTTGTGGTGAAAATGGTTGTGGTCACTATATAGATCAGCACATTCGCTTTCTGTTGAGAGCCTGACATTGGATGGCTGCTGAATCAAGGCAGCTGGATGGTACAATATGGGGGTCCAGGACCATTTAAACTTCAGTACCTTATTCAGACGACACATGCAAATGTTTCATTTTTATAGCAGTTGCCAATGGGAGCTCCCCCCACCCAGGTTTAAATAGCGGGCATGGGGGTAGCAGATTTGACTGCAACAGGGTGGGAGGGAGGTTAAAGCTCTTCCCTGCCCACCCCTGGCCACTGCCCAAAGTCTCCATTCAGTTCAGGCCCCCTGCACATGCTGTTTCCTCCTTTAAAGCCCATCTACACAATTGCTAACAGCATTCAAAAAGGCATTTTGTCTGGAAGTTAGAGAAGTTCTCTTCCGGATGTGAATGGGAGCTTTGCTTGGAATAAATGGCAGGATCTGGGTGCCTCTCAATTCTTTTTTTAAAGGCAAACATTTAGATTTGTTGCTTACTTTGCAGCTCAGCTGTGTGTGTGTGTGTGTGTGTGTGTGTGTGTGTGTGAGAGAGAGAGAGAGAGAGAGAGAGAGAGATCTTCATTGTCATCCTTTCACTGCATGGACTGAATTTACATGTATGTTGCATTTTAAGACGTGGGTCTAAATTCTACGCACATGCAGCACTGGGAACCCAGATTCCCCCAAGGAACAAAAGGGAGTGAGTGATGATGGGAACAGAAGCAGCAGCCAAAGGAAACCACGTTTGTTAGGGGAAGCCAACATGACCTGAGTTAGATTAATTAACGAGAGGCAATGTTGTGCTTTGGGAGCGAAAGCCTGCCAGCGACCAAGATTTTGATCCTGGCGTGGTAAAGCTATATCGGGCAACTTCTGGAAAAACAAACAAGAGTCCAGTGTAACTTTCAGTGGAAGTCTGTGCAAGCCCGTTGGTGTGGATCCAGTTACAGAATTATGCAAAGCGCTGCCAGGCTGATGCTGGGGGGGAAGGGGTATTTTGGTGCCGTTGAATAGTCTGACTTCATCTCTTTCTTCCCTTGACAGCTGGACCATTGATTGGAAATTGTAAGAGAGGCAGGGACTTCTGTTTTGCTAGAGATGCTAGCTTGGAGCAGCTGAACAGTTGCCCAGAAATGAGATCTCATGTATGTGTGTGTATTTCGGTAATAGCAGCAGCAGTAGCAACAACAACAGTAGCTTGGTGCTGCATTGTTCGAAGCAAATGTACAGCACAGGAGTTGGGCTGTAGGGTAAGTGGTGCAACCCAGACCATGCATGTGGAGAAAAGCCATAACTCAGCGGTGGAGTACATGATGTCCATGGAGAAGGTCCCAGGTTCAGTCCTTGAATCTCCCCAAAGAATCACTGCTTGTCATCATAGGCCATCCTGAGCTATTTGGACCAATGGTCTCTCTCCACATCACCCATTTTATATGTGAATTGCATACCACTCAACCGTCCCAGAACAGCAACGATTGAGTACTGTGGTACCTCGGTTTAAGAACAGTCCTGTTTATGAACGATTTGGTTTACAAACTCTGCAAAACTGGAAGTAGTGTCCCGGTTTGAGAACTTTACCTCGGTCTAAGAACAGAATCCGAATAGTGGAAGGGCACCGGCGGCGGGAGGCCTCATTAGGGAAAGCGCACCTTGGTTTAAGAACGGTTTCAGTTTAAGAATGGACCTTCGGAACGGATTAAGTTCGTAAACCAAGGTACCACTGTACTGCTAAATCATCCACAACTACAAGCACCCTCAGTGTTTCCTTGGGGCAGCAGAGGAAGAACACAATTACAGCTTGCAAAACAGATTAGCTGGTGCAGCTGCTGATACAATGGAGGATGTATTAAATGGGTTGTTTGTTGTGGCGGGGAAATGTAGAAAATGCATTTAGCAGACAGATCTGTAGGGGAACAATGGGAATGCAGTCAATGCACAATCCAACTTTTGCACAATACTCCTGCAATTCTCTTTTTAAGGACAAGGCATGGTCTCAGTCGATACGTGGTATCATAGAATAATAGAATCGTAGAGTTGGAAGGGACCATAAGGGTCATCTAGTCCAACCCCCTATCTTTCACCCAATATGTGGCTTGAATCTGTGACCCTGAGATTTAAAAGTTTCATGCTCTACCAACTGAGCTATCCTGACTGCAGGATGTTTTTTTAAAAAAACAAGCCCTTGTTCTGTACAAATAGTTGAGCATTTTATCTACTTCCTGTCTAATTTTGTCTGCTTCTCCTTTTATTTCCAGAGACAACAGACCCGCTAACCAGGAACCATGTCGGTGAAGCTCACATTTGACTCCCCTGCTGATGGGGGAAGGATCAGCAGGAGCTGTTCCTTTGCAGGGTTCAGCAACGCGCAGAGCCGAAAATTAATGTGAGTCGCACACTTACAAGCAACAAGTTCCTTTTTCTTTTCCTCAGCTTATTTGCGTCTTGTTATTCTGGCTCAACCTAGCCATTCAAAGCCACAAGCTGCTCTCCCTTCTCATTCGTTTTAGTAGCTCCTCGTTTGCCTGCTTCCCAGATTGGATTGATAGCTCTGGGCAAGGAGGGCTAGCTTAGTGGTAGAACATCTGCTATGCATGCAGAAGGTTTCCGGTTCAATTCCCGGCATCTCTAGGTAGGACTGAGCCCCCTGTCTGAAATTCTGGAGAGCTGCTGCCAGCCAGTGTTGACAATGAAGGGCTTGGGTGACCTGTCCTGACTCAGTACAGGGCATCTTCCAATGTTCCTGGGGTTTCAGTTCTTGCCCATGTGCCATTTTCATGTGAAACCCCCTGCTATTCCCCCACTTAGATACTTGCAGATATGCAAGCTGAGTACAGTGGTACCTCGGGTTACATACGCTTCAGGTTACATACACTTCAGGTTACAGACTCCGTTAGTCCAGAAATAGTGCTTCAGGTTAAGAACTTTGCTTCAGGATGAGAACAGAAATTGTGCTCCAGCGGTGCGGCGGCAGCGGGAGACCCGATTAGCTAAAGTGGTGCTTCAGGTTAAGAACAGTTTCAGGTTAAGAATGGACCTCCGGAATGAATTAAGTACTTAACCCGAGGTACCACTGTACTTAACAGTCAAGCAGGGTGCAAAATGTAGAGAAACCAAATGTGACAGATTCACTCATCCCCAGGCCCAGATATAACTGGATGCCAAGGCTTCCTGGTTGATTTCTCCAGCCCATTCCAGAGGAATCATGAAGTGGGATTATCCAGGAAGCATGCAGGAGCATGCTCCTTGATCCTATCAAGCCACTAAACCAGAAACCCAGTCTTATTGCAATGCCTGAATGAGGCCTATGTGCTTGCATGTTGTGTTAGAGTGTTGCATCTGACGCTTGTGTACTCAAATGGACGTATGTGGAGCAGGTATGGATGCATGTGAGGGGTCTGAACACAGAGAAGGTGCTATTTTAATTTAAAATATTATTCAGCTGCTCTCCAGCTATGACTCTCAGAGTGGCTCACAAGATTGACATCCAGTACCTTTTAAAATGAAAGCAATAAACAATGTACTGCAGTCGCACAATCAATCAGTAGCTGAACTGGATTCCACAGTCACAAAAACAAAACAAAAAGACCCGCAAAAACAAAAATGCAAAATAAATAGCAAAAACAGGCAGACGTCAGCGTAACACTCAAAATGGAAGTGTGGCTCTCAAATTGGAAGTGTAACACACATAATGGAGCATGTTTGGCTTCTGAAAAAAGTTCACAAACTGGAACACTTACTTCCGGGTTTGCAGTGTTTGGGTTCCAAGTTGTTTGAGTATCAGGGCATTTGAGAACCAAGGTACCACTGTACTTATTTTGTGGTTTTTATATTGTCATTTTATGTCATGAAGCGCCCTGAGATCTGCATATGAGGGGCGGTATATTTATGATGATGATGATTAATCTATTATTATTATATATTGAATTTATATACCACTCTATACCCAGAGGTCTCAGGGCGGTTCACAAAACAAAATCAAAATATAAAACCACAATATATATAATCAAAATAAAAACAGTAACCCAATAATGCTCCCCTCCCCCCAAAGAACCACATTTTAAAAGGGCATAGGATGTCAATCGAATCAACTAAAGGCCTGGTTAAAAAGGAATGCCTAAAGGTGTATAATAAAGCAATCATCATCATCATCATCATCATCATATGAATATAGTGAAAGCAAATACAGTAAAAACTGAGTTAACAACCTCACCTAGGATAGACATATAACTAAAAGGCATGGGCAAACCTAAAAGTTTTAATGTAGCACTAAACAGAAAATAAAGTAATCTTCCTTGTGAAGTGGTTTCATAACCTCTGATTTTGGATGATGGGAGGATATGGACTGGGTAGTCAGTATGGTGCCTTCCAGATATTTTTGGACATCAACTCCCATAATCTCTAACCATTGGTCATGATGGCTGTGGTGAGTCCAACAACATATAGAGTGTTGGCTACCGTTTGCTAGGGCATCTGAAGATGATATCACCAATCTGGAGAAGGTGACAGACTCTTAGGTTTATCACACTCACCCCAAAATGCATCCATAAACGTACATGGATTTCCACTTCCATTATAAAACCTGAACAATATCAAGCTCCAGCAAGTCCTTTCTGCATTGTGTTGGTTGTCTAAACTTCAAAAGGCGGGGATTTGGGGGGGCAGTGAGAAGAAAACCAAGCAGTCAATTGAACAAACAGACTTGAGACTGCAGTACATAGTGGGAGTTCTTGCAGGGAAAGGAGTCGAACAGCTGTTTCCAGGACCAGAGCACCTCCAGCAGAGTAAGAATGCTCCAAAGAAGCGAGTTTACATTTCCCCAAAGGATATCCAGTTACTATCCAGTTGTAAAGCATTTTTAAAAGCAACAACAATCAGGTCTTTATGTACTTTTGCAGGGTGGTGGAGAGATTGCAAAACCGAAGTCCCATTTTAGCTAGGAAGGGCTTGCACTACGAGTAGGCTTCAGGACTTCCAGAAAACAGATGCTGCTGTTATTTATGATTTCTGCACCACTTGTAGGCAATGTTTATGGCCAGACGCTCAAACTACAATGAGTTTGGAGCTTGAACATTGCAAGATACAGGCCACAATCCAACACTGTCTTAAAAGGCACTGAAGCCAATTGACATCAACATTCTTTAGGAGGTTTAACAGTGCATTGGGTCTTGACCACAATAATTTTCGGTAGAATTCCACCTCATTTAATTATCCTTGTTTCAGCTTAAGTTGAAAATCAAAGGATAATGCACCCGGATGAGTGTTTTGATAAGGCATCATCTTTGCTGGGTCAAATAGGTCCCAGGGCCCTAAGCAGGTTGGGGTGTGATCATTGACTTAGGACTTTGGGTTCCATGGCAGGTGGTAGATAATAAGTAAGTTGATATTTGCTGGTCTGATAATAAGGTTGAAGACAGATGGAGCTTTCCACCCATAGTGTGAACTCAACTTCATAGTTTGCATTAAAGTCAATGCAAGTAGAGACTTGTTTCCAATGCAAGGTGGCCAGATCCAAAAAGGGCTCCCAAACCTTTAGAACAGTGTTTCCAGCTGTGGTGGGTTGTTTTTTTTGGACTACAACTCCCATAATCCTTAGCTTGTGGGGCCAGTGGTCAGGAATGATGGGAGTTGTAGTCCAAAAACAGCTGGAGACCCAAGTTTGGGAAATACTGCTTTAGAAGAAGGAACTTCAGCAGGCATAAACTAAGGCCAGTTGAGTCAGCTCATAGCCACTTCTGATCCTTGCTTTGCCGCATAGTTATGCAAAACAATGAAGGATCAACTGGCTGCCCCCCAAACATTTCTGAATATGCCGAAAGCAGTCTTCAGGGGTTAGAACTGTGCAGGTCCAGACTCTGCATGTTTACTTAGTAGACAATCACACTGAGTTCAATGGACATTACTCTGATCTTGGCAGAGAACTGCAGTATGATCTAAGCATACATCACTGAGATTCTTAAGTAAGTGACTAGAAGCTTTAATGGGATCACATTATCCCTCTCGTTAGATAACCTTCATTCATTCCTAGAGAGGGGAAATTCTAGGTACACATCAATTGCGGCATATAACGGAGGGTTTTATTCGACATAGTGCTAAATTAAAGTCACTAAGTGGCATATTTGTTGCTGCTGGCAAAATGTTTTGCACCAGCCGAATGCTACCGCGTAAGAGAAGGGCACAAGCAGTTTGCTGATAACTTGGTTGCCCAATGGATTGTGTAATCGCTTACACAATGAGTTTCCGCTAGTACAGCTTTTGCACTGGATCTCTCTGTTGCACAACCCTAAAACTCACCCATCCACTAACCAAGAGCTCTTGCACTAGCAGACATTGTAAAGAGCCCTGAGGCTGGAATGGTAAATGTACTTTCTTGGAAAATGGTGGGTCTTGCTTCTGAGTAAGCATGGGTAGGATTGAGCTCCAAGACACCACTCTCACAACAGCTGACAGAACTAGCCAGGTGTGTCTGCTGCAGCCTTTGTTTGTTTGTTTATTAACAGGTGGGGTGGAAATCCAGTTGATTGCAAGGAGAGAATGGATGATGTTAAAGGAGGCAAGAATCTACTGAGCTTGAATTTCTGAAAAGTAAATAAACCATTAAAGGACAAGGGAGTTAGTAAAAGTCAGGTACAAATCGTCAAGTATTCCAAGAGAGGGAGAAACTAGCCAGGAATCTGTCAGAAATAAGACCACCTTCAACAGAGATTCCCTGGATTGCCTTTACTTGGATAGGTGAGCAATGCTCAGTGGTTCAGTGGCTCTTTGTATTTACACAGCTACATAGTATTATGCTGTAAAAGATACTGAGTTTTTTTGTTCCATGTGCGACTCTTAAATTAATGCAACTTGTTCTGTCCTGTGTTCCAAAGGAGGAACAAAAAATAAGTTGGTTTAGCAAGGAGGGCAGAAGTTTAAAGATTTAGTTTTCTTTATCTTACAGAGAGGTAAGATGACTCACTGTTTAAGTAGAGAGAATGATAGGGACTCTTTCTTTCTTTCTTTCTTTCTTTCTTTCTTTCTTTCTTTCTTTCTTTCTTTCTTTCTTTCTTTCTTTGAATTTTCTCTCTAGACAAATAGCGTACAACCTAATTCTTCTGAGTGGTAGTTAATGCTGGTCCTACTCAGAGTTGCCCCATTGAAGCTGAGGACATGACTAACTAAGGTTTGTTAATTTCAGTGCGTCTGCTCAGGGTCTGCATAGGAAGGGGGAACAGTGGGGGCAGACTGCACCGGGTGCCCTCACTGAGGGGGGTGACATTTGGTGCACTGCGTGCCCGCAACTCCCAAGCCTACCTTGAGCCGTCGGGGTAAGGGAGGGAGCTGCTCCACTTTGCCGGCAGCATTCCCCTCTTCCCCCTTCATTTTGACAGCTTGGGGGAGCTTGGGAGTTATTTGGACGGTGCGCCAAATGTCCGCCATGGGTGGCTTGCTCCGCCCCCAGCTGCAGGGCGCGCACGCCGCTCCAGGTACCCGAGCGGCTATCCCGTACCTGGGAGGGCACCTTCTGCACCACACCCCCTTGGGAGTGCGCCTCCCTGCCCTGGGCAGCGTGGGCATATGCTCCGCCGCTGGGTCTGCTCTGAGTAGGACTTAGTAGGGTGCCGCCCACTATGTTTAACTGAACGTAGTCTCAGTGACTTCAGTGGGGCTTACTGTCAAGAAACTGTGCATTGTGTAAGTGAAACCAGTGGCGTAGCGTGTGGGGTGCAGGGGGGGCCGGCCGCACCGGGCGCAACATCGGGGGGGGGGCCGCACGCTAATCTAGTGGAAGAGACTCGAGTGCTAAAATCCACGGGTTAGGGGGCACAAATTACTTGCCTTGCCCCGGGTTCTGACAACCCACGCTACGCCACTGAGTGAAACAGATGCTATTATCCATTAACATTGCAGTGAAACGCCGCAGTAGTTTAGGCTGTGATCCTATCCCCACCTACTTGGGAATAAACCCCACTGAATTCATTAGGACTTCCTTCTGAGCAGACATGGTTAGTATATTCTTCCCAGGTGGCCGTTGGTTAGGGTACAGACCAAATGGCACTGGTTAATACATGGATTGAGGGCGTGTGTGTTACCTGTGGCTCTTCAGATGTTGATGGGACTCCATCTCCTGCCAGGCCCAGCCAGCATAGCCAATGATTGGCGGTAATGGGCAATGGAAGTCCAGCAAAATGTTTAGGCAAGCATTCTCCTGATTTGAATCTCCAGATCTAATAGCTGTTTTAATAGTTTCAGTGGCTATTCTGTTTCAGTGAGTTTGTTCCAGGGTCCATTTTAATCATGGGTGCTTTTATTATGTGTGTATTTTGGTTATGTGTGTATGCTCTTATAATTAGTTTTACATTTGCAAACTGTTTAGAAGCCAGTCTGATGCAAGTATATAAATAAACATGGAGATTTTTGCTTGCTCGACAGGGCTCCCCCCCTCTTTCCCATGCTACCTCAAAATTGGCTAGGGGTATGGGTTGGTGAACCCCAGACCTGCATACTGTGTGGCAGGGAGAGAAAGAGGCTGGGCGATTGTTCCATTTGGCGAACTGTAAATTTTGCGAAGATGGAACATTCATCATAGCGTGACGTTGAACTCTACCCCTTGGGTTTAAGTTAGCCATGTCCATGAATTTGAATGGGTCTACTCTAAGTAGGGCTAATACTGGATACATCCTTTGTCTTTTTTTATAGATGAATCATTCTCTCTCTCTTTGGCAATGCTTAAATGGCTACTCTACCAATACTGTTAACTCTTCTGTTCCAGGGAAACAATTTATTTAAAAATGAAATAAAATAAAAACATCTCAGGCTTTTTTTGTTGTATTTTTGTTTGTTTAATGCTGCTTGCTAGCTTGTTTCTGACTGCTGTTTTGTCTTTCAGTAGGTCTTATTGTAACCAGTTAGGAAACCTTTGTGGAGGGATAGTGTAAAATTCTATCAAATAAATAAATAAATAAAATTCTGGGGGAGAACTGGCAAGGATAGGAAGGTTTAAATCAGGCTTTCTCAAACTCGGCCCTCCAGATGTTTTGAGACTACAATCCCCAGCACCCCTGACCACTGGTCCTGCTAGCTAGGGATCATGGGAGTTGTAGGCCAAAAACATCTGAAGGGCTGAGTTTGAGGAAGCCTGGTTTAAATGCTCCAGAGGTACAGGAGTTATCAGGAGGGTATCTGTAAAAAGCAACCAATGGGCAGCATGTGATTCCCCCCTGCACTGGTTTTGGAAGATGTGTTTGTTAAGGTAGCACTGTTCTCTTCCTAACCAGAACACACTACAACTGGGTAGTATTTAATTTTTGATTTAACATGCAGAGGATTAGGTTTTGGAATTAGGCTCGTCTTTCTAATCTTACATTCTCCTCATGGGCAGTGAAGCCAAGCTATTTGTGTTCTTGTTTAAATTCATCATGGTCTCCTCTCTCTCTTAATTGCCCTTTCTGCAGGAAGTCTCTCAGCAAAGGTTCTACGAGGTCTAAAATGTCAGTGAAATCTGCCAAGACCTATCCCTCTCTGCAGAAAGGGATGGTCATCTGGGATCCCAAGCCACAACAAGTGAAGAAGGTTTTTGAAGCTTTGAAGAAAGGACTCGAGTAAGGCTTTCTCTTCTCTCCCCATCCCAGCCCATTCCTTTTATCACACTAGAATGTTGGAATATGCTGTCTTCTCTGTGTTAGCATTTACTCAGCTGCTGCTAAGTGCATTTATTAATCATTATTATTATTACTTATTCAACTTATGCACCGCCCTATACCTGGAGGTCTCAGGGCAGTTCACAACAAGACCACAACATATAAAATCAAGCCAAAAGCAATAACCCAATAAACACCGCCCCTCAAAGCCACATTCTAAAAGGGTCTTGGATGTATTCACTGTCTTCTCTGTATTAGCATTTATTCATCAACTGCAAAGTGTTGTATAGCATAAGGAAATAACTCACCCTGTGCTCCAGGGCTCTGCAGGGAGAGATGCCTTTTCTTGGTACTTTTGCTATAGCTGAATATGGTTCCTCAACCAATATTGACAACAGGAACGTGTCTGCTTAAATGGGCGTTCATGGCTGGTGGATGCTAGCTGCTAATCACATTATGCATGGGTCTGAAGAGTAACTGTCAGCAGTTGGCTTAGTCAGCAAGAGAGACAAAGTCTGAGGAGGTTTTTGTTTGTTTGTTGTTGTATTTATTAGTCATATTTTCCACAAATGTAACTCAAAGAGACTTACAGGAACATTAAAAGCAAGTAAAAAGCAGCCTAAAATACTCCTTGGTTACATTTATAAAAGGGCAGATGTAGCTCAGCCCACCCAACAAAAATGGTGATCAGCAGAAGAGGCTGCAAGCATAATTTACCCTTCACAACAGGGTCCAAAAGCCTGGGTGAATAAAAATGGCACCTAAAAACAGATAGTGATGGTGCCAGGCATGTCTCCCTAGGGAGAGCATTCTGAAATGGGGAGGCACCACTGAGAAGGCCTGTTCTCATGCTTTCATCATCAATACCTCTCTCAGGAAGAAAGGCCTCAGATGACAAATGCAAGGTCCAGTTTGATCCACGAGGGGAGAGACAGTCATACAATAGATTCATAGACTTGTAGAGTTGGTATTGTGGTCCTGTGGAAGACTTTATAGATCAAATCCAAGATTTTGAACTGGGCCTGGAAACTAATTTGCAGCCAGTGCAGTCATGCCAAGATGGGTGCTATATGGTCAGACTGTCTTGCTCTGGTCAGCGGTCAGGATTCTGCACCAGCTGCAGTTTCTAAACCACCCTTCAAAGCAGTCCCACTTACAGCCTTTTGCAGTCATCTCACCTTGAGGTGTTCCTGCTTACTGGGAAGAAAGAGCCTTGGGGGGTTCAGTGGAACCAAGAAAATGTACACATGGCCATTTAAATTGTATTTTAACCTGTATTTTAATAAACTGGTTTTTGTTTGTTTGTTTGTTCCCCCACATTATGTTTTATTGTAATTTTATTGGTGTTAGCTGCCCTGAGCCTGGCTGGCTCTGGCCAGGGAGGGCAGGGTATAAATAAAAAATTATCATTTATTATTATTATTATTACTCAGCCATGTGGAGAATGCCCAACGGATAGTAGTCTGGGCATGTTTAGCCTGGAGAAGAGGAGGTTAAGGGGTGATATGATAGCTATGTTCAAATATATAAAGGGATGTCACATAGAGGAGGGAGAAAGGTTGTTTTCTGCTGCTCCAGAGAAGCGGACCCGGAGCAATGGATCCAAACTACAAGAAAGAAGATTCCACCTAAACATTAGGAAGAACTTCCTGACAGTAAGAGTTGTTCAACAGTGGAATTTGCTGCCAAGGAGTGTGGTGGAGTCTCCTTCTTTGGAGGTCTTTAAGCAGAGGCTTGACAACCATATGTCAGGAGTGCTCTGATGGTGTTTCCTGCTTGGCAGGGGGTTGGACTCAATGGCCCTTGTGGTCTCTTCCAACTCTATGATTCTATGATTCTAACAAGGTAGAATCATAGAATTTTAGAGTTGGAAAGGACTATGATGGTCTTCTGGTCCAACTCATTGCAATGCAGGAATCTTTTGTCCAACGTGGGACTTGAACTCACAACCATGAGATTAAGAGCCTCATGCTCTACCAACTTCTTGCCACCAATATCCATTGAGGGAAAGGATTGTTGTGTTATAATTAAAGGTAGCGCTGCCCTGATCCATGCCTTATACTTTTAATTTGACAAACACTGACACCCCCATATATATATATATATATATATATATATATATATATATATATATGCCAAAATCGCTAGCAATCATAAATAAATAGCTAGCTGTTCAGCTCCTGAATGGCTTTCTTGGATAATAAATTTCCTTTGATGCAGGTAGCTACTTGTTTTGTGTTATCTTTGCTTGGCTTGGGAATCTATGAAATAAGAGCAAGCTAACCTTTCGCTCCAGTAAGTTTACTGCGCTGCCGCGTTGTAGAGGTTGGAGTGCAGAAATATTTAAACTAGCTTCGGAGACCACTGTTCTTGTGTTAACTGGCAGATGATCAAATGGCTGGGTTCTGGAGGAACAATGTGTCTCGGGTGGATGGGTGGGACTGTCTTTGCAATGGTTAGAGGGAGGGGAAAATGCCCCCAAAAGTAACTTGGAAAAGGCACAGGCTACTTAACATAAACACATTGACCTGTTTAGGTTCTGCATCTTGTAAAGAAGCACTGACTGCATCCTTTTTTAAATACAAGAGGAGAAAATTGAGTTATTCATGTCTGGTCTGAATTAACTCACAAAGTTAGAGGAATGTGAGCCTAGGAGGTTTTTGCCCCCTGGGAGCTAACATGGAGTTTTGAGTCTGTAACTATTACTTCTACTTTTTGTGTGTTGGGGGGGGGGTCGTCCCACTGGACCCAGCAGGAGCTAAGAAGCCAGAACCCTGAAGGGTAATTGTTCAGTGGCAACAGGCATTCTCCATTTCATTCCCTTGATTTCCACGGACTCTCCAAACTAGCAGTGGAGCAGAAGAGGGGTAAAATGGGAGAGTGAAGTTCTAGGGCTTTATTATTCAGCATTGCAATGACAGCATCTGTTGAGTGCCAGGGAACCCTCCTTGCTTTGGCAAATGAATGAAGTAATAAGGAGGCTTTCATGTTAACAACAGATGAAAGAAAGAAAGAAAGAAAGAAAGAAAGAAAGAAAGAAAGAAAGAAAGAAAGAAAGAAAGAAAGAAAGAGAAAGAAAGAAAGAAGATAGGTAGATTATCATAGAGTAAGGTTGGGGGACTGGATCTTTCCAGTGGTGGGTGAAGTGGATCTGGATTCTCCCCATCCTTCCCAGGCCTACTTTTACAGGTGGGCCAGACTACCCACCTGTCAATCACCTGGATGTCATAATGATATCAGGTGATTAATACCTGTTAAAGTAACCACCAATCAACCTCCTTTGAAGATGTGCTGGAATTGGAGAATGAGAAGAGTAATTAAGCAGAGGCTGGGTACTTTCCTCCTTTTCTTTGAAAGGGTTCCTACTTCAGGCTAGCCAATTAAATTAGAACACTTCATTCCAGGATTATCGGCATTTCTAATTAAAAGCTGAAAATGTTGCAATACAGCTGGTTGAATATCTTTTTTTAAAGCTTAGTTTATTATTATTATTATTATTATTATTATTTTGCATGTTTAATTCATTCTATAAACATCTGTTCTAAGCTGTTCCTAATGTTTTGCTTTTCTTGAGGGCAAGTATATACATATGTGTGAAGATATAACCTTCCCATGCCCAATACTCTTCTGCATATCTCCCACTTCCCTAAAACATTCCCCTCTGATTTATGCATAGTGGGTGGCGCTGTGGGTTAAACCACAGAGCCTAGGACTTGCCAATCAGAAGGTTGGTGGTTCGAATCCCCGTGACGGGGTGGGCTCCCGTTGCTTGGTCCATGCTCCTGCCAACCTAGCAGTACGAAAGCACATCAAATGCAAGTAAATAAATAGGTACCACTCCAGTGGGAAGGTAAACAGCATTTCTGTGCGCTGCACTGGTTTGCTGGCCACATGACCCGGAAGCTGTACGCCGGCTCCCTCGGCCAATAAAGTGAGATGAGCACCGCAACCCCAGAGTTGGCCACGACTGGACCTAATGGTCAGGGCTCCCTTTACCTTTACCTTTATAATAATCACATCTGATTCTTCTCTTCCTGTAGTGAATATCTGGAAATGCATCAGGCTGAGCTGGATTACCTCTCAGAATGCCACAAAGATACAAGAAGAAACTCAAGGCTGGTAAGTTGTTCTCTCTTTCTAACTTCAATAACTTGCTGGTAGACACTGTAAACAAAGAGTAGGGAACCTGTGGCCTGCCATATTTTTATAGGACTCGGTCTTGGCATCTGTGGTGACACAGAGCTGTGTGCACCACTTGTTCCAAACATTGAGCCTTAACTTCATGCTTTATACATGACCGGGCCAAACCGACATCTAAACAGAAAGGATCTTCTGTTGCCCCACCCCAATTTAGTCCTAAATCATAGGAAGGATAAAATATATTTCTGCAGAGCCCAGCCCTTTTATCTCCTGCTGGCGCTGTGGTCTAATCCACTGAGCCTTGGGCTTCCAATCAGAAGGTCGGCGGTTCGAATCCCTGCTACAGGGTGAGCTCCTGTTGCTCGGTCCCTGCTCCTGTCAACTTAGCAGTTCGAAAGCATGTCAAAGTGCAAATAGATAAATAGGTACCACTCCGGTGGGAAAGTAAACTGTGTTTCTGTGCGCTGCTCTGGTGTCAGTGTTCTGTTGCGCCAGAAGCGGCTTGGTCATGCTGGCCACATGGCCCGGAAAAACGCCGCCTCCCTCGGCCTGTAAAGCAAGGTGAACTTTACAGTTGCGATTGGACTTAACTGTCAGGGGTCCCTTTACCCCTGACAGTTTGTAGAGCTGCAACAACCCTGCCTTCAAAAAAAAAGTACAGCCCTTTGGACAGAAGAACTTCTCCTTGCTCCCTTCAAAGGATCCACTGAGCTCAGACAGGCTGCAAAAAATGGGTTCTTTGTGGACACCTTCCAGACCATGTGGCTCTTGGGATGGAGGCCAGAGGTTTCTTACTGCTGTGGCGGTGAAAGCTTTCATTCAGGCCCACCTGGACCACACAGCTAATAAAAGCGCAAACACCCTCTTGCAATTAAGATGCTGAGAACTCTGGAACACAAGGAGGAGGAGCAGATTTCTGCAGAAAAACAATATATTGAAACAATAAAACCAGTTGTTGTACCAGCAACAACTACCCTCCCCAAAATGTTAAAAGTGTGGCAGTTACTGTAACAACTTCATGGTGAGTACCAGCATCTTTTTTTCCTAACCCCCCCACCCCCCGCAAATATAACTCTTTTCTAGCACTGCACTGTATGATTGTGGATGTAGTAATCTGGATGCTAAAATTTAGCACATTTCTCTTTCAGGCTTTCTACTATGATTTGGATAAGGTAAGAAATTTATTGATGGATTCTGTTTTACTTTTGTTTTGTTTTTTTAAAATCAAGCTTATTGTGTTTTATGTAAGCTACTTACGGATTTTTGCACATTTAGTAGCATAAAAATATTATTAATGATTATGGAAATTGGCTTAAGGTGACTGAGCATGTGTGCACTGCAAGCAGCACAAGGTCAAAGAGCCATATTTAAAACCATTGACAGACCTTTTTCTCCCTGACTACCCCCAAATATTTGCTTGAATGCTTATGAACATTGGAGAACTCTAGTGGCATGAAGGCTGGGCCTTGGCGAGTGAGAGATTCTGGTTGGTGCTCCTTGGAGCATGAGCAGGAATGCAAAGGAGCTCCCACAAGCCTGCATCTAAAGTACCAACTTCTGGAACCTGTCTGTATGCAGGGGTCAGTAATTCTGATCTGACAGGGCCTTCTTTGTGGTGGCTCTCAGACAGTGGAGCTCTCTCTTCTCAGAAGTGTGCAATGTGCATGCCTAGATGATTGTTGGCATCTGTCTGTCTGGAGGGCAATGGAAGAATGTGCCATTGAGGGTAAAGTCAAACTGTGGGAGAGTATGTCTATACGCTATGGATTTTTTAGCAGGCTTTAAAAATCCATCTTTCCCAAAGTATTCCCCCCCCCCGAATTCTGTTATAAAAAAAATTAGTTGCTTTGCTAAGCTTTTATAGCTGTTATGCTTCATCTTTTAGTAATTGTCAATGCTACTCAGTGTTAGAAACTGAAATATGAAAGCGAGGAGCTAAATGGCACCTTAAACGTAGGTTATGGGCGCAACAACGAAATGGCTAGGTGCTTTTTTAATAAAAAGAATACAAAGCTGAAAATCAATGAACTGCAGCTAAAATATTATGTTCATTTTTCCCCTGCCCACCCCCCTAAAATTCTTAAGAGGGTCTCTTCTCGAGTCTTCAGAGAGTAGCTGGAAGTGGGGAGGCAGAAAAAGGTCCTCCTTTCCTTCCACTCTGCACTTTTAATCTGAAATCTTAGGTGCAGTACTGTGCCCAGAGCTCAGAAACGGCTTGCACTAATGAAATTCCCTGTTGCAAAATGCGCCTAGAACAATGGGAATTTTGAACACTGATGCTACTGCTTCATTAACTTTGTTTATAGCTCAGTGGCTTAGAGTGTGGTGCTGATAATGCCAAGTTTGCAGGATTGATCCCTGTGTGGGACAGCTGCATATTCCTGCATTGCAGGGGGTTGGACCAGACTCCAACTGTAAAGGTAAAGGTAAAGGGACCCCTGACCGTTAGGTCCAGTTGTGACTGACTCTGGGGTTGCGGTGCTCATCTCGCTTTACTGACCAAGGGAGCCGGCGTACAGCTTCCAGGTCATGTGGCCAGCATGACTAAGCCACTTCTGGCAAACCAGAGCAGCACACAGAAACGCCGTTTACCTTCCAGCTGGTACCTATTTATCTACTTGCACTTTGACGTGCTTTTGAACTGCTAGGTTGGCAAGAGCAGGGACCGAGCAACGGGAGCTCATCCTGTCGCGGGGAATCGAACCGCCAACCTTCTGATCGGCAAGCCCAAGGCTCTGTGGTTTAGACCACAACGCCATCCGCGTCCCCTTCCAACTGTACAATTCTGGTTATTTCAGAATCTTGCATTTCTTCTACACAGTGGAGGCCAGTCCATTGAAGTGAATGGGGCCCTACTCTACAACCAGTCCAAGGGGGAACATTTGCCTTCAGTTTCTTTCTCCCCTTTAGTCTCAGTGTTGCCCCTGTAGAACTTGGGACGGAGGATGTTGCTAACAAAACCAGCATTGGTAGGATTTGCCTTTCTTGAATTCTGGCTCCTCTTCCTGTTGGTCTCCCTCCCTCCCAATCCCAATGGGCATCAGCCACCACTGCCTTTTTGCCGCCAAAGGTGGCATATAAATTACAAATAATGAAAAAACCTGCAGCTTTTTCTATCTCTCTTCGGCACTTCAGTTTTTAAGCGGTGTTGCTTTAGTTGTCAGGCTGAGTCGATCGGCTATGTGGTGGAAAGGTGACAAAGATTTTAAAAAATTAAAATAAAACCTCGCTTGGTACAGGTGACAGTGGTAGTGACCGAAAATGTGGATGCAGTTAGTCCTCATTGGTATGCCAATACTGGTTCATCGTAGTCTTCTTAAAACAACACCACATGTTTAGGCAATGTCTCATGGTAACGAGTTAAATTCTTTCCCAGCAGTGCAGTGTTTGGTGATGTATAAATAACTTCTTGCATGTCTTTTTGTCTCTCCCTTAAAAGCAAATCCGCTCTGTCGAAAGGTATATCAGGAAACTGGAATTTCATATAAGCAAGGTATGGGCTTATATTCTCTGTCTGGAAGGTTAATGCCGTGATATAAACAAATGTAGGGCAGGAAAAAAAATACTTTTTGCCATAGTCTGTTTGAAGGCAAATCACATTAGGTGCTTTCTAAAGCCACAATAGCTCTCTTTGCAAAAGGAGGAGACCTTCTTTTCTTTTTTCTTTTGCGGTGCCTCCATGCAGAGTGATTACTGAGCGCAGCCCAGGTTTAGCCTGTAGAACCAGTTTGCATGCCCTGCCAGCATATTTGGAAGAAAGCAAAACTGCTTGAGGTCGGAGAGAAGGGAAGGAAGGAGCCATTATTAGCTGCATGACAGCTAAAAGAAGGCGGCCCATCACTCTTGTGCCAGGCGATTCCCAAACTACAGAAATATATATATTCCTCTCTCTATTTTGCTGGATTCGTGACTAGTTCATGAGGACTAGTCTAATTCAAGACCAAGAGATTGCTCCCGTCCTATTGTATTCAGCCAAGAATAAATGTTAAAAGTATACCATCCTCCACTTATTCAGTTAACAGCAGAAACCTTTTCTGTCGAGATCTGGGTTTGACTTGCTCTGATTCCATGTAAACATTTCATTGTCTTTTGGATATACTCACTGCATTGACTCTGATGAAGTAATCTGAGGAAGAAAAGGTCTCTTTCAATAACTGTGTTGGCCACTGCACTTTGCAGCACTTTGATGGCTTCCACTCGGTGATGCCAAGACTAAATATTCTTGTAAAGAGGCACAAAGGCAGCATGGCATCATGCCAAGTTTATCTGTCATGCAAAGAATTGTTGCGTGTCATGAGCAGGATTGTGCCTGACATCAAGAGGGATCAAATGCCCTTAACTCTTAGAGACAGAACCCGGTAGGTTTAAATGGTGCTCAGCAGACCCCCTTTGTCTAACTTCTTTAGAAAGCCAAATAAAGGATTTTAAAATATTTTGTGCAGAATTACCCATTGGTGCTTTCGTTGGCTTGAGTGAGGAGTATGCCTTCATTAAGGGTTTATGGATTTTATTGGCCTTAAAATTAGAGCAAACTGTGCTTTAAGGTTGCATATTACAGTGGTATAGTTCTTCCTCTTTGGAATAAGCATTTTCATTACTGCCATATGCACTCAAATTTTACAGCTGGTATAGCATCCTGTTACATGTTAGATTAATCCCTCCTTATTGCCACAGCTCTGAAAACAGGCTTTGTTTGTGGGTGCCTGAGTTGGATTTGAACGTGGACAGTAGGCCAGGTTTATTTAGGCAAATTGCCCTCTCCTCAATCAACCAACCTCCCAGGATTTTTGTGGGATCAAAGGCCGGTTCCCACATTGTCCTGTCTTCCACATCTGCCTTGCCAACCAACCAGGTGTTCTCCAGGTATCTCTGGATTATGGCTCCTGTCTGTCCAGCTTGGTGTGCTTTCTAGAGTTGATGGGAGTTGTAGCCCAAAACACTGGAGTTTGGTGAAGGCTGCTCTGTGCCTGGCAAGATGGACTGAACCTTGGACTTTGGTGTTGTCCAAATGAATAGCATGAGCCAAGGCCTTTGCAGATTTCTTCTGCCACAAGAAAGTGGGTAGTTAGATTGCAGAGGTATCCCAGCTCAGTTGCAAAACATTCATCATGCCTCAGGTTCAATCCGTACCATCTCCAGCTTTAAAGACCTTGGGTAGGGTCTCTGCCTGAAACCTTAGTAACACTGATGGAGTAGACCAGTGTTTCCCAAACTTGGGTCTCCAGCTGTTTTTGGACTACAGTTCCCATCATCCCTGACCACTGGTCCTGCTAGCTAGGGATGATGGGAGTTGTAGTCCTAAAACAGCTGGAAACTCAAGTTTGGGAAGCACTGGAGTGGATCAAGGGTGACTAACCTGTGCACCCCCTGCAATTGTTATTGGACACCCATCAGCCTCAAGTATTCAACAAGACCCGATCTTGACTTTTCCTACTTGATTTCGCTGAGTATGATCAAATCAAAGACAATACTTTCAGCTCCCTTTGGTTTTTGTCGAAGAGAGCGCATGCTGAACGCTGCAATTCAGAGAGTACCTTGGATTGTAAACTTTTAAAGAAAAACTCCATTCCTATAAAACAATTGGTTTAATAAGAATGTTTATAAGAATGGTTTTACTTGCAATGTTTCCATATATGAGCTCTGGGAACGTAAGAAGCTGTGCTGGCTGGCAGTGGTTCTGTAAGGTTTCAAGCAGGTGACATTCACAGCTTTATCTGGGTAGACCAGAGACTTGGACTTTTTGCATTCAGAAGCATAACTGTAAGGTGTCAAGCATTATTGAAATCAATGGGATTTGTTGTAGTTGTTGGAATGAATTGCAATCTTTTTACCTTTCTTCCCCCTCTTTTTTAAAAAGGTAGATGAATTATATGAGGCTTACAGCATCCAGGGCAGGCTGAGAGATGGTGCTTCAAATATGAAACATGCCTTTTCCATGTCTCCGTCCACAAAAGCATCAAGAGAGAGCCTGGTGGAACTTTATAAAAACCTTCAAGAATGCACAGAGGTACAATTACTTTTGTATCTATCAGTTCTTCATAATCCACAGGTTTTTTGTGTGTTTTATTTTAACGTTGACATTGACCGTTCTTGAATGTCACCCTTGTAAAATCTGTCTGGAGAGCACTTATTACATTTATATTCTGCGCCGCCTAATGAGGATGCTCTGAAATGTGTGATTACATCACTCTTATCGGCTTGATGCTGGCGAGTTTGCAACGTGATCAGTATTAATTTTGCCAAGGACAATATAAAGGTGTACTAATGTATGATTCTTTTCTACCAGTCTAATTTTCATGGCTTCCCCACAGAATCATGGGAGCTGCATTTTGGTAAACGGGCTAAGATTTGTGTCAGAGATCCCTAGTCTCCCTCTCTGCGGAATTGCAGCTTGCAGGGTCCTCTGGGGGAGACATAATTACCGTTTAAACAAATTAAACAGATTTGAATCTGTGGTGTGAATCTCCTCTTAGCTGAATTTAGGACTCTTCCAAATTCTGTCTGTTGTAAGCAGATGAAAAACACAGGAAGCATTTCTGGGGAACCATAATAAAGGAGTTGCAAGCTTACCTGAAGAAGATTCCCCCCAGTTTAAATGTCCAGGAATTTTATTTATTTTTTACAATTCCTTTTTGCATGGCTTGCATTGTGGTATGTGAAATGGTAATGAACTTGCTTAACTACTTCCAGGAAAGATTTTCTTTGTAGGTTGTAAATCTGCCAGCTCTTGCCTTTTCCATCCATGTCTATGCTGGGATGAGTCCAACAAGTAACTTAACAGGCAGAAAGAAACCAATTCATGTTGGTCATTTTGGGTTGCATTTAACGTAGCATTCAGGAGACCATTCCATCAGTGCAACAATTCTTCCAACCACCCAGAGAAGACTGGGGGACAGTGGGTTACGGGAGGGGAGAGAATGGGGGAGACTCTGTTGCGCTTGTGCTAATTGGTGCCTAGCATAAATATTTGACCATCACTCTGAAATGCTAACTTGTGCTCAGTGCCATTTTCTTTCTTTCAGGATATGTGTCTGATAGAGGGTACCCTTGAAGTGCATTTGGGAGAGTTTCATCTGAAGATGAAAGGTAAACCAAAGTTTTTACTTAGGGGTTTGGCATCAATGGGCATGAAGAACAAATCCTGGATTCAAGAACAGAATTGTTGCATCGCTTCTCTTTTCCACTACTGCCCCCTTGAGAATAAACTGGTGTAGTTCTCAAACCAGCCATTAGTTTTTCACTATAGATGTTGCCAAGGAGTTTGGGATGAGGCAGGTTCTTATGAAACTTCCATTGAGTCTTCTGTCAGTAGTTGAATAGCATCAGACATCTTCTGAGTCAAGAAGCCAACCCACTTTTGGTGGTTCTAGTAGCAAATTGCTACCATGTAATAATCTTATATAGTGGTTTAGAGCAGAGATGTGAAACAGTTTCTGTCTGGTAGGCTGAATGCTTTGGTCCTCCAGCTTCCATGATTTGCACTGTCCATCTGCCAATCACTTGAGGGCACCATGATATCAAGTGAAACATATTTCTTTGCCCACATGGTTTGAAATGGGTGGCTTTATAAGTGCTGATGGTCAGCTGGTTACCAGTTCTTTAGAGTGTTCAAAGCACCCTTGTATCCTTATCCTTCTTTTGTGTAAAGGACCAATTGAAAGTGAGTAGCTGAAGACGACATGCTACAGAGAGATGCATGTAACTTCTTGCTGACTTTTTTTTAAAAATGAAAAACAGCCAGTTCCTTTAGAAGAGGGTATGATTTTGGCAAAGGAAAAGGGATGGCAGGCGAAGGGTTAAGAACACACTCCCCAAAGACTCTTCTTCTTGTCTTCATTGCAGCTTGCAGTGGCTGATTTTCATTTAAAATAAAATGTCATTTGAACATATATGCAGCTCTCTCTGTAGTGCTGTTTTCTGACCCTCATTTGTTCTCTCAAGAGGTTGTCCCTTATAAGCAAGCTGCTAGTCTGTGCTGTGATCTGGAGTTATTTACATCCATTGCAATTGTCTGCTGGATATGGTTTATTTAAAAACAAACCTTGCCACCACCTCCCCTTCCCAAGAGATTTGCTTACCCATAAATCTTCCTTGTGGCATTTACTTGAAGGGACGGTAACCAGAACTGTTTTGAGATCTCTAACAATTTATGTTAACGGCTTCTGTTCTCTGAGTTGATGAAATTCCTTCTATGCTTCTTTCCAGGATTAGTCGGATATGCACGTCTCTGCCCAGGGGACCAGTATGAGGTATAGTATTTAGCAGTCCGATTGCAAGAAGTTGCTTGACGGTGGCAGAAGGGCTTCAGCTCAGTGGCAGGAAGCCAGACCATTGGTCCATCAAATTCAGTATTGTCTACACTGATTGGCACTGGTCTTCCTGGGATTCAGACAAGCATCTCTCCCAGTCCTACCTGGAGATACCAGGGATTGAACTTGGGACCTTCTGCTACAGCCCTTACCTACATAGTAAGGCACATGCTTTGTTCGCAAACAGCCCCATGTTCCATCCTTAGCATTCCCATGTACGGCTGTCAACTCCAGTCTGACATCCTGGAGAGATTCGGTCCATTGGTGAAGATAAGCAATGGGATCCTTCAGCTCTCCAGGTCTTGCTGGACTCCCTGACCATTAGCTGTGCAGATGGAGGATGATGGGAGCTGGGAGTTGAGCAACATCTGGAGGGCCACAGGCCCTCCTATTTATGGTGCATGGAAGACTGATCTAGACAACCCCTCATCTGAGTTGGTACAGAGTAGCTTCCTATGTCCGTATAAAAAGAAATCTAGGATGCTGTGGAGATGGATTGAGCCTCCAAAATACTGAATTTGGTTGTTGCCTCTGGTTGGATGGAAGAAAGAGGAAGCATACCAACTCATATAATATACAAATAAGTCATAGTATATTTGCATATTTTAATAGTTATAATGGTTTCTTGTTCAGCACTTCACAAGGCTGGGAATTGCCTACTGTGTACTTACCTAATTCATGATGGTTTGATGAAACTTGGATTATATGTTTAAAGGTATGCGTGCATTTATGTGACTTGGATAGCTCAGTCGGTAGAGCACGAGGCTCTTAATCTCAGGGTTGGGGATTTGAGCCACACGTTGGGCAAAAGATTCCTGCATTAGTCCAGGGGTTGGACTAAGTGACCCTCAGCCTTTGGCCTGATCCAGCAGGCTCTTCTTATCAATCTTTTGAGATCCCACAAATTAAGACAAAATACATGCTGCTCCAAAACCGTGGGTTTTGTTTTTTAGGTGTTTGTACGGCTGGGGCGCCAAAAGTGGAAACTGAAAGGCCGGATTCTGACCGACGACAGTCAAACTTGGGATGAGGAGGAAAAAGTTTTCATACCCAACCTCCATGAGAAGTTTGAAATCAAGGTAATGGCACGTGCTGACTCTTGCTAGCAAAGGCAGTTGCCTGCTTCACATTTCTCCCTAAAGCTCCTGAAATAAATTTCATAACTGTTTGCTGAAGGCCCAAATGTTAGCTTCTTTGAACCAGCCATAGCTTCACTTCCTTGCCTTTCTTCAACATTTGATTTCTTCTGTGAGGCAACATAGTTAACTTTGGTATGATACATGCGAATCTTGAAATTCTGGTCTTAGTGATCAAAGAATGGACTGGAGAGCCTGTATTTAAGACTGGGATGCAATGAACATGAATATTTGAAGTAGGGCTGAGGGACTCCAGCACTGGATCCATCAATGACACAATGGCATGGCAGTTTGAGGGGAGTATGGCATCAGAGTAAACTGGCAGATCTTCTTGTCAATCGAGTTTGAATTAGTGAGTAGGAACTAGTGGCAGGAAGCAGTCCAGTCATCTGCCCAGAAGTGCGCTTCTGACAAGCTTGCCTGCAGGTTCACACAGCTGCCACCTGTCAACACACCTGCAAGTTATCCAACATGCAGTGAACCTCTCTTTTGTGATGAGTTACTGTGAGTAAATCAAACCGAGTGAGGGACTCAGTCACGTTGTTTTGAAACCAGCTTCCCACACGTCAAAGCTCTGAATTTGACTCTTTCTGAAATGCGCTGTTCTCTGAAATGACAGTCCACTTGGAGCTTTCAAACTCTCTGAAAGAACTGTTGCAACACTCCTTATTTGCTGGCAGTGAGAGTGCTGGAGATGGGTAGAGTCTCATTGAGAGGAATTCCTGATCCCTCTCCAGCAGAGCTTTTGCAAATGTGTTTAAAATGTTCCTTTATTTGCTGCCCCCCCACCCCGCTCACTCCGTGTTGAGAGGTTAATTGAGATGCACTGTGCAAACACTGTGAGAAAACATGCGAGTCTTGCACTTTGCCAGTGAAGATGAGTCATCTCCAGATTCAATGAAGAAGCGATAGACTTGGCTTTTGTGTCGTTGGCAGAGCTCAGTCCCACACGTTTTAAGATTTTCTTGCTTTCTTTAGCCCATAACATTTTAACCATGTTGGGGTGTATTCATATGCAGGCCCAGACAGAGGGGGGGGGCCCATATGGGCCACTTGGCCCGGGCCTCCGATTCCAAAGGCTGCTTCGGTCAGCATATTCTCAATCACAGGGGATGCACTGGGGCAAACACGGAGGTGCAAAGGCGGTGGTGGGAGGATTCCCTGGGGCCATGGCTGGCAGCGCAAGAGAAAAGCTTCCATGGCATCCAGGGCGGGTCCTGCTATGGGCTCCGCAGATGAGCATGGAACAGGGTGGAGGCAACTAAGGCTCCAGCAGCCAGTGTGCCGCAAATGTGATGGTGGGCCGTGTTTTTCATGCTGTTAAAAGTTGGTGAGTTGTTGTTTGAAATCTTGTTTGCCAAAAATTAAAACCACACGTGCCTTAAAGATAAGTGTGCTGGCTTTCTTATTGCTATTTTTTTTTTTTTGAAACTGATGAAAAATTGATGAAGATGTGGCCATTTGTTTAAAATTTTGTTGACTAAGCCAGGAATATCACTTGCATATAGCTCAATGAGGATAAAATTTGGTGGAAACCATGTTTTTTAAAGAAATAGTGGCTTACGAGCAATAGTGGCTTTCTCACAAGCATACATCTTTTTAAAGAGTAGAATAAGAAAATGTAGAAGGGACACAGGTGGCGCTGTGGGTTAAACCACAGAGCCTAGTACTTGCCGATCAGAAGGTCGCGATTCGAATCCCGTGAGAGAGTGAGCTCCCATTGCTTGGTCCCTGCTCCTACCAACCTAGCAGTTTGAAAGCACGTCCAAGTGCAAGTAGATAAATAGGTACCGCTCCAGTGGGAAGGTAAACGGCGTTTCCATGCGCTGCTCTGGTTCGCCAGAAGCGGCTTAGTCATGGTGGCCACATGACCCAGAAGCTGTACGCCGGCTCCCTCGGCCAGTATAGCGAGATGAGCACCGCAACCCCAGAGTCGGCCAACGACTGGACCTAATGGTCATGGGTCCCTTTACCTTTACCTAAGAGGATGGAGAAGTTTTAATTATAATTATAATTTAATTATAATTAATAGTCAAATTTGCCTACTTAAAAATAGATTTATATACTTACTTATTTATTATTTATATACTTACTTATTTATAAGACTTCAGTTATCCCCAGAAAAGGGGGGCACATTATCTACCTGGCTCTGCAAGGCCCTGTTCATATGGGCTTTCTCATCAGTTCTCTAAAAAGATCATCCGGTCAGGTGTTAGCTTGCATCAGTGGAACGGACACCCTGGGAAGGTGGTGGACTCTCCTTCATTGGAAGTTTCCAAGCAGAGGTTGGATGGCCACCTGTCATGGATGCTTTAGTTGAGATTCCTGCATTGGACCAGGTGGTCCCTTCCACCTGACTGAAATGCTTCTTTGCATTGTTCTATGATTCAACGTTCTGTGATTGTGGTTTTATTGCTATGCCTGCTGCTCATGCAACTATCCTCTCTGCCTTGCTCTGTGCCCTGGGCTATTGCAATTAGCCTGACCTGTCTTCCCTTAGGCCCTGGGCTGGTATTTTGGCAGCATGAGGAAAGCAAGTGTGCAACTTTCCAAAGTCTGTGTGAGCGTGCGTCTTCTACCCTATCCTGTTGTTTTTCTGCAAGAATAGGGGTCTCTTATCCTTTCTTTTCCAATGCAGCCCTTCTCCTCCCCCCCCCCCAATCGGGTCTCATCCAGTAGAAATAAAGGTGGCTTTGCCATAATCTAAGCAGGAAGTTCTTATGATGCTTTGGTCTGTCTGGAAGAGCGCAAACTCATAATTATATCCCGTAACCCTTGATCTTGGTGCTTCTACGAAGGGTGTCTTGATGTCTCACCCAGAGATACCTGGCAGTTCTCCTGCTTGCACAATGCAGCACTGGGTGCTCATGTTAAAAGGAAGGAGAACAGCATATTCCAAGCACATTAAGAACTCATCGCACCATCCAAGTACCTGAGAAGTCTCTCTGAGTGTTGAAAGCTTGTAATAAAAACACAGCACTGTTTGTTGTGTATGCCTTGTACCAGGGCATGTATGGGGATACAGCAGTGAACAGTTTGCACTACAAACTTCTGTATCAGTTTATCTCCCCTGGATATTCAGATTCTGAAATCTGAATATTCTACCTTGATGAAAGGGATAAGATCCATTAGAAGTCTCTTACACCCTTAATGGGATTACAGTTCCTTGGGGCTCCTGGGGAGAGGAAGTGACTTGCTTGAAATCTGTAGCATAGATACATCCTGTGTAATCTCCAACTGTTCTGAATCTGTTTTTCTCACTGGCCTGTTCACACTTAATGGCAAGCTATGGTTGCTGTGAATGGGAAGCGTGTTGGTGCACAAGGATGAATTTGGATGTGTCTTGATTTGCTTTGCTGGATGGAAATGAAACCTAAGGGCTTGCTTGGTATTGACTTCGTCTCATGTTTGTCTGGGGAGAAACAAACCATGAGTGCTGATTCATGCCTAATGCTGAGCTTGTGCTCTGTTTGGTGTCTCCTTCTGGTTCAACACAGGCAGGAGGTGGGGCAGGTGCTACTTGAGCTGTGCTCAAGTTCACAGTAAACCATAGTTTGTTCAGACTAGAGATGGAGAACTCGTGGCCTTAGAAACAGAAGAAGCTGCCTTATCCATTGATTCGTTGATTTAGCTCAGTGTTGTCTACATTGACTGATGGTGGCTCTCCAGGATTGCCAATTCAGCTCTCTCCCAATTCTACCTGGAGATGCTGGGATTGAACCTGCATGCTATGCCACTGAGCTATGGACCTTCCCCTCCAAAGGTCGCTGGACCACAACTCTCATAATCCATGACCATTGGCCATGGAGGCTGGTGCTGATGGGAGTTGTAGTCCATCATCTTCTGGAGAGCCATCACTGGTTCACACTATGGCTTACCATTATGTGCCAATGAGGCCACTGTGGGTACAGCCTTCTGGTATGCAGTGAACAGGTATGGTTTGCCTGGAATCCAACCATTCTGTTCTGCTGAAAGTTGAGATGCTTTTATTTTGGGCTGTTACGCCACACATTTATCCATTTATGATAGGATCGGTGCACATGTGCTCTGGGAGATGCATGAGAATTGAAATGTTCTTGGGTAGAAGACTTCGCTACTGTGCTGTAGACAGCATGTTCATGTACCTGTTTCCACACCCAGAGATTGGTATGCATATAGCTACCCTTGACTGATAGCACTGTATCCTTTGTTGTTTTTGTTCTCCAGGTCACAGAACTGCGGGGACTTAGCACCCTGTTGGTTGGCATGGTGACATGTGACGGCATCGACTTCTTCACAACCCGGCCTCAAGCCATCATTGTGGATATAACTGAACTGGGCACCATCAAACTGCAACTGGAGGTCCTCTGGAAGTAAGTGTGTGCTGATTTCGCTTGCTAAGATCACAACATGTGCTGCACCAACTGGTAGCATAAAAAGCAGTTTTATGTGGTCCTGGGTAACGTGGCCACCATTTCACTATGAAGGACAAGCTGTGTAGTGAATCTGGTGGTTTCTACGTCTTTGTAAGAGAGAGAATGTGACTGTGTTCAGATGACCACATTCATCTGAGGCATGTATGAGCTTTATGTCCTTTCAATGCATGCAGACCCTTCACTCATTTCTTTGCCACAAGCACAGCTTAAACCAGGAGCAGAGCAACTCAAGCTCTGTTTATTCAAGGCTGCATGTTGGTGGACTGGGGGTGGGGGAAGATGCCCTTGAGCTCCCTCTTCTATCCACTGCATGTGTGGATGAGAGGAAGTGCCACCAGTGAGAATGGCATTGCTGGCCAGTAGAAAGCCCCCAAATGAGGCTTTCTAGGGAGGGATGGGGCTAAGCTGGCCTGGTAGCCAGTGGATCACAAACCAGGCCCGCTGCCACCATATGACAGCATCAAACTGGGCTTACTCTATGTGCCATTTTGATGCTGGCACATCAACCTGCCTGCTTCCTCCATCTTCCACCATGACCACGTGTGGCAGGGCTTTGGATGCAATGATTGCTCTGCAACTCTGCAAGTTTGAATGACTTTCAAAGCCTCTGATAAACTATAGTTTTCTCTTTGGGCTAAAGCAGCTTGGCGTTGGTTTATTATCCTGGCTTTCCGAAGCTGGCAGCTGCTGAAGTTTGATCAGTCACTTTTGTGATTACCCAGCCACTGCACCAGTCAGGGTTAAAATTTCTCTGCTGGCAAGGCAGGGAGATGGTAATGCATAACCAGCAATGCATAAGAAAGACTACAGACTCAGGATTGTAACTTAAACAAACAAACCAACCCATCATTTAAGGCATAGTATGATTATCTTTGCATAGAAGATACTGCTATTATGAAATCGGAAGAAGATAAAAGCAACTTAAAGCAATGCAATATGGGGATATAGTGCTTTAAGTAAATAATATGGATTAAGAATTGTATAAGAATAGCATTCTGTTTGCGTTGACAATGCAATCAGTTGTAGTTGGTTTTTACCTATCCTGGTTGAAGATTTGGGCTCCCGAAGCCCAACAACCCATCGTATCGGGAAACAGAATTTCTGGATTTCACAGGATGTCCTATTATCTAGGTTTCCTAGCTTGCTTAGCATTTTGGAATGAAGTTCAAAGTTGCATATCCAGAGCTCTGAAGCAGCATGTGCAGAAGAGTTAGGCAGCAAGGCTAGGAGAGAGAGAAAATTTCCCAAGACATCTTATATATTAATCAGGAACTGGACCAATAGGGTAGAATTTTCCACCTTTCACATCAGTTCCACTACTTACCTAAGTGAACTTGTGTAAGTAGTTGACTTATGGACTACACTTTCTCCCAGATCCATTCTGATACCATTTCCAATAATGCAATGATTGACCATTTTGAAAGTTGCTATTTTTCTCTTTGCATTACTTAGCACCTTATTATGCAGATCTAACGAGGTTTTTCCAAGCTGTTGAGGTCTCTTGCACTGTCACCGAGAGTCAGCAAAAAATTCCAAGCACCTTACACAAAAGTGACATCCATTTCTCGACATCCATTTTAATCCATCAGGGAGCGGCTGCTGTACAGTCAACTGAAGTTGATGTGTGCTCCAGATTAACATGCCCCAAATGGCAACGTATGGTTTATTAGAGGCTTCCTAGTTTAATTGTGCGTTTTGCACAGGCAGCAGATAATACGCTCCATTGTGTATGCAAAAGGCTTGTGCATATCTCTGCTTAATAAACCAAGATAGAGTGTTTGAATTAGCTCTGTGTTTCAGTGCACACTCTACACCTGTTTGGGACTTTTGCTGCATATATCTGAGTGCATGTGAAGCCATTTCTCGTAAATGGTATCTGTTGGATTATAGCATCTCACTGGGGCCAGGGGTCTGTTTGTGATTCAACGTGCACTTCCAGCTACCAGGCTGCTGAAACAGGGCATTCCTTGAGCCCACAGAAAGTGGCCACCTCTGCTGTCTAGTAAATCTGGTGCTCAGGAAGGTTGGTGGCAGTATAGAATTATATTGGCAGTTTTCTTTCTGTTCTCGCCTGCAGGCCAAGCTCAGCTTAGGTAGGAGCAGCTGCTCCACAACACCTTCAGCTTTATAAATGCCACTTCTGGAAGAAAGGATGTTTGGGAGGAGAATATATCGCCCAGGCTGTATTGCTGTCTTCTCTCTCTCTCTCTTTTTAAAAAAGACTTTTGATTCTTTCTGTTGGTGGCACTTCTGCCAGTGGCTTTGTTCTGCCCTTAACAATGAACTGCTCTGGGTGAACTTGAAGCTCACATCCCTAGTTCACTGGTAATGTCTATACAAATAATGAAGAATGGAATCTGAAGATGAAACACAGCTGAGAACGAAAGCTCTTTAAGACTGCACAATAAACATTTGGCCGGTACCCAAAATAAGGGGAAGGGAAGGAGGCCACCTGAAACAAATTGTTTATACGTTCATCAGCTTTCCCATGTTTGGATCTTAACACAATGACCTGAAATGTGTGTTGTGTCAAGTTCCTACTTAGCCGTTCCAGCACAATCACTTGTCTTCCACTTCAAAAATTCACCAACAGTGGTCTTGCTTTTAAAACTTTTTTTAGGGTCATCCTTTTGTAAACTTTTTTTGTGTGATAAATGATTTGCTATTAAAGATTGGCTTGAAATGCTAACGTTGACTGATGCTTGCTGCTGGGTGAGGCGTGTGAAGCGATTTTTTTATTTTAAAAAACCCCACACTTTTTGACTAGAAAGATGGCCTTAATCTTTGTAAAAAATCTACTTTGGAAAGCAATAGTTTTTTTTATTAGTTCCTGTTATTTATTAGTTCTTGGACTTGTTTCGTGTTTCCTTTTACTTTGTGGATAAGATGTCTTTGTTTTGACAGAGTTTGTGCATCATGTTAAACCATAAACCAAATATTACCATGTGCAAGTAAGTGCTGCCCACTTCACTGTTGCTGGGGAGCACCAGTGAGGAGACTGCTGTTGCACTTGGGATCTGCTGGTGGGCTCCTCATATGCATCTGGTTGGCTACTGTGAAATCAGGATGCTGGCCTAGACAGGCCTTTGGCATGGTGCAGAAGGATCATGATTGCTGCTCCCCGCTCACCCTGGGAGAAAACTAACCAGGGTGCCTGGCTTAGCATTGTGTGCAAAAATTATGGTTTGTTTTGCTTCCTCCAGAAACCATAATCTGTCACCAAGGTTTGTTTGGAGCAAATGAACTTGGATTTGACGCAACACTCAATTGGGATAGTAGTTTCCTTCCTTCCAGAGCAATCTCTTCTGCATAGTAAGCCATGGTTTTGTAGTTTATTGCAAGTGTGGGAAAACTTTGGCCCTTCAGATGCTGCTGAACTACAACTCCCATAATCCCTGGCCATTGGCCATGCTTCCTGGGGCTGATAGGAGTTGGGCTGAGTCTTTTTTGCTGCATTAGCAGCACTTAAGTGAGCTCCCTGGGGTGCAAGCCTAGGCAGTGTGTATGGAGATCCATGCTGCCCAGATGACAAGACCCCCCCCCCCCGGCTGATGTGCTCCAAAGGAAAGCAGAGCAATATGTTTTGCTCCAGCTTGGATGCAGGAGTTTCCGGAAGGAGGCATACAAGATGCCATCCACTCGCCTTAGGGACTCCACTCTGGATTTGTGTAGAGTTTACTCTGTTCAGTTTCTGTTAATTGATTCTCATGAAAACTAACAGATTCTGGCTTCACACAATTAACTCAAGGCAGTGTCAATTGACTCTTGGCAGAAAGCCAAGGTCTGCTTGACCTAGAAACTACTTACTCTGATTGGTTAACGACCAGCACTCAACTCTGTTATCTAGGAATGCTAGCACAGTTTGTGTCATGGGTGTGTTAGGAGTAGAAGTGCTGTGTATGGTAGAGAGAGAGAGAGAGAGAGAGAGAGAGAGAGAGAGAGAGAGAGAGAGAGAGAGAGAGAGAGAGAGAGAGAGAGAAGGATTTATTTTGCTTTGTTTTGTATGCAAGAAACTCTGCTGGTTTTATTTTTCCTTTTAATAAATCCTGGAAATAGTTAGTCTGAGTCTCGCTGACTAGTCATTTCCACCTCAACTAGCTTCTTCGCTGTGCAGGAAAACTCTGCTACGTTTGGGCTAAAGCCATTAGAGCTATGCCTGACACTTCAAAGTTCCAAGATACTCCTTAGCCTTTTCTGCTCCTGAAGATGTTCCGAAAGGTAGAGGGTAAGGACTGGTTTACTCTTGAAGCCTAATTCTCACAAATGAGGACAATGTGATCAGAGTTTTCCTTCTCCTAGAAGGGCTACCTTCCCAGATTGGCAAGCCCTATTTGTCCCTCGAGTGGTTAAGAGCGGTAGACTCATAATCTGGGGAACCGGGTTCGTGTCTCTGCTTCTCCACATGCAGCTGCTGGGTGACCTTGGGCTAGTCACACTTCTCTGAAGTCTCTGAGCCCCACTCACCTCACAGAGTGTTTGTTGTGGGGGAGGAAGGGAAAGGAGAATGTTAGCCACTTTGAGACTCCTCAGGGTAGTGATAAAGCGGGATATCATATCCAAACTCTTCTTCCCTCTACAGCACATGCAGAAACTTCCTTCTTGACCATTGGACCCATTATTGCTCTCATCCACTCAATCCACTGGAGCCTGTCTTCGCATGAAGGGCAAGACCTTAACTCATTGAGGGTTTGAGACCCATTGGCTACCCTCACCCAGTTTAGCTGGTCATTTGAAGCCGTTTCCAGGGTGTGGCTGCTGTCTCATGCTGACAGCTTCTAGGAGCCATGGTTGAGAGCTGTGTGCAGAGGGAGCAAACCAATGGTGGACAAACTGCCCAGAAGGAGCACGATATGTCCTTCCCCAGAGATACTGCCCGTCCCCTAACACCCCAAGTTCAGCAACATCTGGGGGGGCAAAGGTTCTCCACTCCTGCCTTACTGTGACATGCAAACATGGCCATTGCACCATACAAAAGCTGGAATAAACTGGGTGTGCTTGTGTGTGTGTGATCTCCCCTTTACTTCCTGGATGTTTACAGCGGGGTGCTATTGTTTCTCTGTAGTGTAGGACGGATATAATTCCAGGGAGCTTCTCAGAATCGGTGCTCAGATTATGGGAGAAAAATGTAGGCCAGCCCTTAATGAAACCCACAAGTTCCATTTTCCTTCCTCCAATTTTAGCCAAATAATTGTCCTCCGCTCTCCCAATATCCTTGTAAAAACAGTAGCTAAGGGCGTGTGTGCCAGAAAAGGTAAGAGGCCTGGGTCCTTTGGCATTTCTGCTCTGACTTCCCTGCAGCTCAGGTCCCATCTCTTGTTTTCCGTATAGATTTTGCACATCTCTTTCTGGCTAAACCAGCTTTGGTGGTGACTATATTGCAAAGCCACAGTGCAGAGAAGCCTCTTTTGTTTCCTGGCTGGAGCACTGTAGCGAGCGAGCCGTTTGAGAAGCCAAACTCGGAGCAAGTTTAATTGATTCCAATTCTCCCTTTCTGTGCGCCAAAAGTTTCCACGGCATTCTCTGCAGCAACTCCTGTCTCACTTGGGGTTTGCCAGTGCTTCCCTGCTGCTAGATCTGCAAATCCAGAAATGTGTGTGCCAGCTCTCCTAAGGCTTGAATTCTTTTCTAACAGGGAAATGTTTCCTCTCCAAACTTAAATGGGGACCTCTTGTGGCAACTTTGGCAATCCCTTGTACAAACACTAGTGAGTAAGGCTGCACATGGAGGGATTGTCTGTACAGAAGTTGCACAGAGGAGAAAAAATTTCGGGTTCACTTTTTCTTCTCTCTCTTTGGCTGAAGCTCAGACATGCTTGGGAGGCTGGAAGCCTCAATGACGCCCCTTTGGAGGCTTCACTTGGGGCAGAAACCCTGGCTAGACCTCCCCACCCCCAGCCCAGCTACAGCTCTGCCTAAGAAGTGCTGGGAATTCTTTTGAGGCACGGTGTCATGGGGTTCCAGGAAAATACAAATCTGTTAGGCTAACTTCTGTGCTAGGTAAATTGTGTGTGTGAAAATATATTCCGATAATATACTGGATCTGCGTGGAAATGAAAACTCCAGGAGGATTCCTGCAATCCTGTTTGTAGTGGAAAACTAACACACAAACAACCCTTATTGTTTTTCCTCCAAGAAAGAAACATTTTATTCCGAGAAACTCTTTTAATTGGGGGCATGTTTTATTTTGTGAGCTAATCCTTGGTAGGAAATCTAAAAACATTTTTGCAGTGTTTTGAGTTTGCACAATATGTTGGTCTTTCAGCAAGTGGATTCTCATGGGGCTTTGTGCAAAAATCCCTCAATAAGTTGACACCCCCCCAAAACCCCCCAGCAGACTTGTTTGCTTGCTTGTAGCCACATTTTTTTTAAAAAAATAACACTTTCCCCCCGTTTTCAGTGGATATCCTTACACTATAAAATGACTTATTTACAAACCAGCTGCTCTCTCTCTCTCTCTCTCTCTCTCTCTCTCTCTCTCTCTCTCTCTCTCTCTCTGTGTGTGTGTGTGTGTGCCTTTTAAATCTTTAAATCTCAAGAGCAGGGAGAGATAGCCTTATGTTCTGTGCAGGACCATTGGCCCATGGAAAAAGCCCACCGGGGTTGCAACTGGTGGTGGGTGGAGCCAGAGCATCACTCACTCCATGCCACACCCCCAGGGCTGTATCCATGATTCTCTGTCCACGAGTTCACTGGTCTTCAACTGTTGAATTGAGACCCATGAGTAGGTCATGGCCTGATTGAAGGTGGGTCACAGCAAGAGCATTACCACCTTGCAAAGATATGTAAAAAGATTAAGAAATGCATCCCCAAATGCATGTTTGGCTTAGAATTAGATACTGGATCTGAAAAGGTTGAATTCTGCTGCACCTAGTACAAAGAGCTCTTGCCCTATGTGATGGGTGAATTTTAATGTTGTGCACCAGCGGAATCCGGTGCAACAGCTTTGCTAGCGGAAACTTGTTTTGCACAATTGATTGTGCAACGATGTTACCACAGCAACGCCTTCTCTTGTGCAACAACGTCATTCTGGTACAAAACATTTCACCAGCGTAACATTCGTAAATGCATCGTTTTATTTTTTTATGCCCCCTTTCCTTAACTAAAACCATGCTCAAGGCGGCTTACAATGCAAAAAATAAAAATACAAACATAACAAAAGTAGTCATAAACTATGAACAGAGCTCATCAAAAAGTACACAGCCCAGCTGAACAATTTCCACATGAATTGTAGGAGTTACAAGTAAAAAATAAAAAAGCAACAATACTCCCCCAAAACAATACCCAGATGTTGCACCCACCCCAATCCCTGAGCGACAAAGAGACCCCAGGGGTTCCAGCACTTACCCAGTTTTTGTTTTTCATGGAATGAAAGTTAATTGATGGATTTATTCACACACACAACCTGAGCACAGCATCATCCCATGTGCTCTACATTTTTGTAGAGCTGTGAAGAAGAAAGAAGACATGGCCCTGTTCCAAAACAATGGCTGAACCAGAATAAAGAAGGGAAATGGGCACAGATCCAGTTCCGTGGCATGTTTCCCCCCCCCTAGAAAAGTAAGAAAATACAGGCAGCAAAACTTAGATTAGATCCAGAGTAGTGAAAGCTCCTAAATTATTTGTATAGGGACACAATAATGGCTTTGTAGAAAAGGCCCTGTGTTACATACCAAAGTTCACATGGTAGACCGAGGAAACAATATACATTACAGTCATACCTCGGAAGTCGAATGCAATCCATTCTGGAAGTCCGTTTGACTTCGAAAATATTTGGTAACCAAGGCATGGCTTTCAATTGGCTGCAGGAAGCTTCTGCAGCCAATCAGAAGCCACGGAAGCTGCACTGGACCTTCGGGTTCCAAAGAACATTCACAAACCGGAACACTCACTTCTGGGTTTGCGGTGTTTGGGCGCCAAAACGTTTGAGTCGCAAGATGTTCATCAACCAAGGTACGACTGTACATTACTTCCTTACTCCCATGATGAGGGAGAGTGGCCAAGCTTATCCTGGGAGGACAGCTTACTTTATGATATTAACTACTTCATGCATTAATTAGATGTAAGCATTTTGGTTATATGAGGCTGGTGGTCCCACATATTGAGGTTTTAACATTGAAAATCACACAGTGCATCTTTTCTGCATATCGGTAGTCAGGTGAAGTGTATACATTTGAAACAAGCCAGTGAAATGGACTTGTAAGTAACTGTGGCGTCTGCCTTGGATGGAATATTCTCTGCCATTCAGAGATCTTCCCTTGTTTTGCTACAAAGTGAGAAAAAGCAGATGAGTTGCTAATCTTCCTGTGTGGCACTGACTTGCTTTGACGAAGCCCAGCTGTGTGACACTCACGAACTTAGCCAATTAAACTTCATTAGCCTCAATGCTCTGTAAGCCTTGTCTCCACGGTGGTATCGCAGCAGCACCTTCAGAGTAAAGAAGTTATTATCCATGCTCAGGTTGTCTTCAGGCTGAGATAAAGTGGTGCCCCGAAGTGCACAAAAATAGAAGAAAATCTGAATGAAATCCATGGGACTGAGCAGCTGAAATGCATCTGGCAGAAAATTACCCCATAACTGGTCTTCGCTAGGGTATGTCCATCTCCCCGAGATTGATTGTTATCCATTCAGTGCCCTTGCTGGATGGTGTCCACCACTGTATTTGAATACAGTGGTACCTCTGGTTATGTACTTAATTCGTTCCGGAGGTCCGTTCTTAACCTGAAACTGTTCTTAACCTGAAGCACCACTTTAGCTAATGGGGCCTCCTGCTACTGCTACGCCGCTGCTGCACAATTTCTGTTCTCATCCTGAAGCAAAGTTCTTAACCCGAGGTAATATTTCTGGGTTAGCAGAGTCTGTAACCTGAAGCGTATGTAATCCGAGGTACCACTGTATCTGTGTTTTGGGATGCTGCTCTGAGCATCTTTTTGGTGGTAGAGTAATATGTGCATGTAAAAATAAAGATGTATCTGCAGGGCCCTGCAACAAAATGTTGCAGTGTGGAGTTTGCTCCCTTCCTCAGTTTTCTACCACCCTCACCTCAAGCCGCATTCTGTGCACACTAAGTGTACTCTGGACAACACTGCACTGCTCTTGTAAGCTACTCAGAACCTTTCTTGTATTCAGTGTGAACTACAGTTCACTGCAATTGTTGGTCACTCTCTTCCTGCCCCTTTCAAACTGCAATTTGGGGACAATTTGGGATTTGCATTAGTTGTGTGTGTGTGTGTGTGTGTGTGTGTGTGTGTGTTTAAAAAATGCTACACACGAACTTGGCTATAGCATGAATGCTACTACCCTCTGCATTTTAGCAGGGTGGGGTGGGGGATGTGAACACACTTGTTTCCTGAAAGCATCATGTTTGAAAGCTGCTGTGCTAGATGAAGAATTATTTTGGATGAGTGTTCAGCTTCTGAAGTGTTAAAAGCAAATCAAAGCTTACGTTCACATGACGGTATCCCAGTGGCAGGATGTGCATTCATGCTGCTCCTCGTTTATTTTAATTTATTTCAGTCATATCTTTTACCCGCATTTTAATGAAAGCGTTTTCAATGTGGCTTTTACAGCAGAGTATCTCAAACAACATCTCAGAAAACAAGGCGAAACAATGCTATAGGCTAGTAATGAAAATAAAATTAAAGCAAGGGACTAAACAGCAATAAATCAATAAAAACAGCCAGTGGATAAAAGCAACATAAATATGCTGTGTTAAAAGGGCTTGAGCAAATGAAACTGTTTTGATTTGGCAGTCAAATACACAGTAGTGGGGACTCATTCCCCATGATGCTAGCAATGTCATGGGCGCAGTCTAATAGGTTCTCTCAACACTTGCAAAACCATATTCTGTACTTTTCTCCCAATTGCAGCAGATATCTTAGCTGGGTGAAAAAATTGCATCGCCCCCGCCTATGTACATGACATTGGTGTTTTTCTTTTAGCTGTGGAAACAAGATATTCCTGGAACGGAACTATCTCCTGCAACAGCACTTAACAATCAGCCTGTTTAGGGAAGTTTTTAATGTTTGAAGTTCTATTCTGTTTTTAATGTTCTGTTGAAAGCCACCCAGAGTGGCTGGCGAAACCCAGTCAGATGGGTGGCATAGAAATAATAATTTTTTTTTTTGTTGTTGTTATCAAGCATTTTTCCATACAGTGGTGGTGTGCAAACATACTATGGGGGAGAGGAATGACATTTCTTCAGTGGGTATGGCGCATGAAACCTTTGAATTCTGAGTTCATCCTCTCTCTCTCTCCCTCTCCCCCTCCCGCAGCCCTTTTGACACTGAAAGCCTCGTTTTGTCTCCTGGATCTGCCTCCAAGTTTTCTGCGGGGAGCAGGAAAAACTCCATATACAGCTGGACCCCACCAAACACCCCCAGCTTCCGAGAGAAATATTACCTTGTAAGTATGAGCGAGATGCAAAGAGCTTCTGCGCTCAAACGCTTACTCTCCCAGCCACTTTTGCAGTGTGTCATGACAAGCCTACAGGAAATTGTCCCACTTGCTGAAATGTATCGGGCAAAGGAAAACAAAAGTACGCTCAGTTAGCAGCCTCTGATAAATGAGTGTCAGCTCCACAATATACTGGTCTTTTCTGGCTCTCCTCAGACAGGAGCCATGCCGTTTAGAACTGCTGCTAATTAATGAAATGAAGATGTAATGCACCAAGGGCCTTCAAGGAAAGACTGAAAAACAATGGGTTAGGGGTGGAATTCCATGTACGTTTACATGGGGGTTAAGTTCTGAGGCACCACGCCTTTAAGTGAAATGGTGTATGTTGGGAACACAATTGCAAAAGCCTGCAAACACCCTCTAAACCTCTGGAAACCCTTTGAAAAACAAAACCCTGAGGGGGGAAAACAAAAAAATTCACCAAACTCCACCACAACCGCTCCCTTCTTGCTCAAATTCCAACTCTCCACAGGCCTTAAACATCTGTACAAAGGCTTGTGGGATTGCTGGGCGCTGTTTCTGTGCCATTTGTGCGATTTTAGGGTCATTTCTGCCCTTTTCTGTGCCACTTCCAGGTTTGCTGCAATGCATGCAAGTGCAATTGTGCATGTCTTGAACATGCACAAATGGGATGTTGCCTGTAGTGCTAAGTGGGGCATGTGCACAGGGGATGAGGGCCACTTGAGCAATGAGATGTTCCCCACCCCACCCCATCCTCTGCCCATGCTCCCCCAATTCTCCAGTGTGGTGTAGTGGTTAAGAGCGGTAGACTTGTAATCTGGCGTCTCCACTCCTCCACATGCAGCTGCTGGGTGACCTTGGGCCAGTCACACTTCTTTGAAGTCTCTCAGCCCCACTCACCTCACAGAGTGTTTGTTGTGGGGGAGGAAGGGAAAGGAGAATGTTAGCCACTTTGAGACTCCTGAAGGGGAGTGATAAAGAGGGATATCAAATCCAAACTCTTCTTCTTCTCCAGAGCAGATTTAGGGAACGTGGGGGAAAGAGGAGAGGGTGGAGGAAGTCCCATTGTACAAGAGAACCTCATTCCACATGCACAACAAGTTAGTTGAAACCCTCCCTGGATGAGTAATTTTGCAATTGAGGGACATGGTGCTGGGAGAGCTCAGCCTCTAGAGAGGAGAACTGAACTTAACACTGGAAAAATGAGAAATGGAGAGAAAATGAATTGCTCAGTGTAGCCGTTGTTCAGAGATGATGGGAGTTGAGGTTCATCAATGTCTGGAAGGTCGCAGGTTCCTTTTAGGAGTTGCGCTTACTATGTGCTGTAGAAAGGCACTGATTGCGTAATTCCATCTCTCTCTTTGCCTCAGTCTGTTTTGCAGCAAGGGAAAAAACAAGCAGATATCAGGGATGAGGCCCGAGATCCCTGCATCCTGAGCTACTTGGCCGACTGCGATTTCGACATGAGTCTGAGGAGCACCAGCCACAGCCTTACGGAGACAACAGAAGGCAGCTCGTTCAGCTCAGAGGACCCGAAAGGGGCAGAAAGCAGGAACATGACACCACCTTCGAATCAGAGGGCGCTGCCCATGCCACTGACTATCCTACAAGATGCTTGTGTGGCAGGAGAGCAGCAGGACCTTCTGCTGTGCCAGACTCCCAGCCGCAGGACTCTAGACATCCTACAAGAGACCACACATGCTGACCCCGCTCTTGCCATACCAACGCGCCCACTGGATCAGGAGAAAGTGAGGGGCCCGTCCACCGTCCGGGACAGGAGTAACCATTTAGTGCAGCAAAGGAAGGTCCTCTCTGCTGGTCGAAGAGGATCGAGAGGCAATTCTGACTTCAGAGGTGGTAGAAGGACTAAGTCAATTGAGCAGACACTTCAGGAAGTGTTGCTTTTGTTGAAATCCCAGCATCCGAGCCCTATCCAACTGGAGGAATTGGAATACCAGCTTTTCTGCATCCGGGGCAAATTAAAGGTAAATAATTGTTGTCAATTTTTAGCTCTCGGTACTTATCCTTTCTACTCCTAGATTCCCAAAGATGGCAAGAACGTTTGCGCAGACATATGGATTATGCCCGAGCCATGCACAGGGGTGAAAATGTTCCTAGAGAATGCACCCTAAAGCAGGTCTGGGGAATCTGGCTTTCTAGATATTATTGAGAGCTAGTGTGGGGTAGTGGTTAAGAGCGGTAGTCTCGTAATCTGGGAAACCGGGTTCGCGTCTCCGCTCCTCCACATGCAGCTACTGGGTGACCTTGGGCCAGTCACACTTCTTTGAAGTCTCTCAGCCCCACTCACCTCACAGAGTGTTTGTTGTGGGGGAGGAAGGGAAAGGAGAATGTTAGCCGCTTTGAGACTCCTTAAAGGGAGTGAAAGGCGGGATATCAAATCCAAACTCTTCTTCTTCTTCTACTCGTAATCTGGGGAACCAAGTTCGCGTCTCCGCTCCTCCACATGCAGCTGCTGGGTGACCTTGGGCTAGTCACACTTCTCTGAAGTCTCTCAGCCCCACTCACCTCACAGAGTGTTTGTTGTGGGGGAGGAAGGGAAAGGAGAATGTTAGCCACTTTGAGACTCCTTCGGGTAGTGATTAAGCGGGATATCAAATCCAAACTCTTCTCTTCTTATTGGACTATAACTCCCATCATCCCTGACCATTGGCCATGGTGGGTTGGGGCTAATGGGAATTTGGGAAATCAGGGTGGTGCTGCTGGAATATTCACTGGTGATATCTGTGCTACTGATAGTACATGGGGTGAAAAGGGTTTCTACTGAAAAGGAAATGCAACTCATTTTGCATTTTCCAACAGCCGAAAAAGTACCAACTGAAGCACTCCTCTGTGGAGAGCTTGATGGTTGAGACAGTGCTGGAAAGCTTTGACTTCCTCAATGCTGACGGCAGTGCGGAAGAACTGTCATCCCTCGGGAGTGTAAGGACCCGCAGTACCAGGTAAGGCCTTCTATATAAATTTGCAAGCTTCTTTCCCTATCTGCAGAAATGCTGTATATACACAGCCCTGCCTCTGAGAGATTAGAAGACTGTGAGAAAGAAGAGTGACGGCCCAACAGATTAAATAATTATGCTGCCTATAGTATTGAGTTGAGGGAGCCTTCATGCTCTACCAACCACTCATCTACCAAATGTGCTACTCTGATAGCTTCCCAGAAGCTTCTGGTTGACCACTCTTGACAAGCAAGGTGCTGGAGTAGATGGACTGATGAACTGATCTAAACAGCCTTGGCCCAGTATTCCTGAAGGAGCGTCTCCACCCCCATTGTTCTGCCCGGACACTGAGGTTCCAGCGCTGAGGGCCTTCTGGCAGTTCCCTCACTGTGAGAAGCAAAGCTACAGGGAACCAGGCAGAGGGCCTTTTCGGTAGTGGCACCTGTTCTGTGGAACACCCTCCCATCAGATGTCAAAGAGATAAACAACTATCTGAGGTTTAGAACCATCTGAAGGCAGCCCTGTTTAGGGATGTTTTTAATGTCTGACATTCTAATGTATTTTTAATCTTTTGTTGGAAGCCGCCCAGAGTGGCTGGGGAAACAAATAACAAATTATTATTATCATTACCCACCAGGGTTCTTCTGATGTTCTGTTCTTATGCTCCTTTCACTGAATTCCTTTGTATCACTGGAATCTGATCCCAGATCATAACCCAAAGGAGGCATTGACCATATTTCCTCAGTAAGATAGGGCTTGGTTCACCACTTATCCCCCTGCCGCCGTGCTTTATTTTCATTCTATTAATTATTTGCTTCCTTATCCTTGTCCTTAGCACCAGCAGCTACAACAAAGCCACGCTTCCATCCCTGGACTATGATACTAAGAGAGAAAAGAAGGAGTTAACCACAGGCAGTGATGACCTAGATACACTTCTGGGAGCTCATCTGCAGTTTTGCAGAGCTCTTCTGCAGGTGGGGAATTGTGTTTGATTGCTTTCTCTTTTCTTTTTTAAAAAAGGGGGAATTACTATTACTATTACTATGATTAATCTCACGGAACGGGAGACACAGGACAGTCGGTCTTTGGAGAGAAGATTGTATTCTTTTAATGAGCACAATCAGCAAACATTTGAACCGTTTCTCATGAGTTGGGTTTGGCGGGAGAAACTCAAGTTAGTTCTCATTCAAAGGCGAACCTACCTGATTCACACTTTCTGAAGCAATATGCAAACCCAAACACAGCCATCCTTTGAAATTCTCACTTTTCCGAATTTTGCCTTGTAGGTTTCCAAGGCATGTGTTCAGGAATGCATATACTAAGGCAACGTGTGTATGAAAATGTACATATTGGGGAAGATAACATATACAAACGGGAAAATCCACTTTGCAAAAATGTTTATTGTTGCATATGAATTAGGAGAAATTCTCACTTAAAAAAATGCTGATGAATATTCGTGAGACCTTTTTTTAAAAAAATCACAACCTGATGTGGAAATGTAGAGAACTGAACTTAAGGCTGGGAAATTGAGAGATTGCTGCATCCCTGTGACTCATGTGTAAGAAGAAGCTCTGCTAGATTAGATCAAAGATCCATCCTCTTTCCCCAAAAGATGCTTCTTGGGAAGCCCACTAACAAGACAGGGAAGTAATGACTGTCTTGTGCATGCCTTGGAAGCCTAACTTTTTTGTGTAACTGGAACACTTGATTTCCCCCTTTCTCATCTGATGACAAAAGGGCCGGACAACCCTAGGTATTTTTCAGGTTGGCTGGCAGCCCTATCCCTGCATCTTTTGAACATAGCCTTTATGCTAGTTCGGACCACTGGTCCATCTAGCCCGGTACTGTTCATTCCAGGGGTAGCCAGCATGATGGACCACAACTGCCACCATTACTGACTACTGATCATGCTGTTTGGGGTGATGAAAGTTGGAGTCCAACAACTTCTAAAGAGCATCGCCACATCGAAAGGCTACCTCTGGCCCAGTCTCATTGGCAGCAGCTCTTCAGGATTTTAGGCAAGGGGTCTTTGTCAACATGCAGAGGGCCGGGAGGCCAGCTGGCTAGCTCCAGCTGGGCCGCCTCCTTCCTGGCGTCCTGCTGTGAAGACCCATCACCTCTGCTCCAACGTAAATCAGCGACCTGGGCTTCAAAGCCAGGGCACACTATCAGCAGATCAAACTGCGCACACAGAATAGGCGTGAGGCTTGTGGAAGCATACTACAACTACAGATTTATTAATCATAAATCAGGACAAAGAAACATGTCATCTCCCTCGTTTTCTCAGAGAGAAACGGGAAAAGCAAAAGCAACACACAATGGAAGTTCCCAGCAAGCTGTGCTGGAATGTAAACAGACATGTGACACACAACAGTTCCATGCGTCTGCTTCTTAAGGTGGAATGGAAATCTCAGCAGTCTTTCCCAGCTGCTGCTGCCTGACCCTGTCAAGCGGCGATTCAGGTGGTTGTACATGGGACCTTCAGAGCTTCTTTCTCTGAGCTATGACCTCCTCCTTGCTTCTGAGAGTGCCACACTGATTCACATACAGTGGTACCTCAGGTTAAGTACTTAATTCGTTCCGGAGGTCCGTTCTTACCCTGAAACTTAACTTGAAGCACCACTTTAGCTAATGGGGCCTCCTGCTGCTGCCGCGTGACTGGAGCATGATTTCTGTTCTCATCCTGAAGCAAAGTTCCTAACCTGAGGTACTATTTCTGGGTTAGTGGAGTCTGTAACCTGAAGCATATGTAACCCGAGGTACCACTGTAATGGATATCCAAATATTTAAAGAAAGGTTTGCCTGGCTGTTTTCTCATGCCAGGGCAGCTGTTCCCACAGGAAGGTGGTCCAGCTCTTATTTGGCTCTCTGGTAAAAACAAAACAGACACCCACCCTCTCTTAAATCTGCTTTCCTAATACACGCTATTTGCAACCGATAGTTATGTTTCCAGGGCCTGAGCAGAAATTCTCAGGAAGCCTTTGAAGGCACTTCCAGATGTTGACTTCCCTGGGGACATGACTACCCAGTGCAGACCTGAACAAGGAAGCACTGTGATGATTGTGAGGTCCCAGGTAACTCTGGCACACAGGCTGACTTCCCAAAAGTCTCTGCTCCTGGCTATATCTCTCAGCAAGTAGGTCTCTTCCAGCTCCATTGATTGCTGGCTGTGCTGTATCTGAGAACAGGGCAGCCAGCTGCTCCTTTTTTCATGCTGATCATCCTTATACAGTAGTAGCAGTCAGGAGTGGGAAGAGCACAATTCACATAGGAGAGAGAGAGAGAGAGAGAACGATTTTTGGAAGAATCCCGAAGCCTTAGACTCCCAAAGGTTCTGTTAATGCTTACTCATGAACAGATCATCTGGCTAAGAACCATTCTCAGTCAGCAGATGTTCAATGCTCCATTACAATGTCTGTTGAGATACTACAAGGAAATGCCTTCTGGTGAGAACTCATTATTTTCAGCTGTAAATGTGGGGGCAGAGCATCCCAGACAGGGGTAGGGCCAGTGTTGCAGTCTTGCTCCCCATCCTCATTCAGTTATGAATCATATGGGTATGGGGGTGGGAAGTTAGAATAAGGCTCCAATAGCAAACCTATTTATTCATTTGTGCCAACTTATTATTGAGCTAATCTCAGTTCACTAGTGAGTGTGCTTATATAGTTTGCATGTTTGCCAAGGTATTTGTTGCCAGTGTTGGGGTTTCTGTGTCAGTTTCTGCTGTGCATAGGCCCTTTTACAGGAATTTTCGCACGAAGACGTATCTTGTTTGCACTGGCCTTTACGACCAGCTTTGGATTGCAACTGAGAATGGAGTGATCTGTCAGTTCCAGTTCCCTCAGTTTCTCATTTTCCCAGTCTTAAGATTCAGTTCTCTCCATTTGCATGGCAGTTTGCAAATTGTTTTCTTCTAATAATCACATTATTATATGCAGCTTTGAGTTATATACACATTTCTGCAAAAAGTTTCCCCAAATTTAATGCATCCTTGTGTGTTATTTTCACCTATGTGTTCAATTTTTATATCCACACTTTCACCTAATTTTTGGAAACATTGGTTGGATGCAGAATTGCATTGCAGAAGTCGGATAAGTGCAAATTTAGAAGGATAGCTGTGTTTGTTTCGATTCTCATATTGTTTTGGAAAAATGCAGATTTGTTAGATTCACCTGTAAATGCAAAATGAACAGAAAAGCCTTAATTGCAGCTCAAGAGCTGCGGTATTGCAAGAGTCCTCTTTGCGCATTTCTCTGTGGTCCATAATATTGGCAGCTGCTTATCGGCATGCACTACAACAACACAGTAATTTCAAAAGGAAGGAAGTGGCTTTATTCATATCCATGCTCAGCGGAGTGCAATTAACTCACAGCTGTTGGGATGAATTTGACAATGTGTGTCCCAGCTGCAGCGGTGGGAGGCAGGTGTTCTCCCTGATGGTCCTGGGGAAGTTTTGGATCATGTGCAGATGAACTTGGCTGCTTCGCGGCTTAGTATACAACCCTGAGCAGTAGCCTCTTTACTCCTCCCTTCTTTTGCTTCCAGAAACTTGTCCTGCCAAACCTAGCTCCAATTGTCCAGCAGAGCCTTTTGGAAGAGGTGTCACAACAGAAACACGTTCTGGAGATAATCTCTGCTCTGGCTGCTCCTGTGCCGCGGAACCTGACGTCTGTGGAAGAGAGTAAGTTATGAGATGTCCAAAACTTTAAGGTGTGGAACAGACACTCCCAAGAATCCTCTGTTTTTCAGCCCCCGTTTAGCAGGGGGTGGGGCTGGAGGACCTGTTACGACCAAGGGCTGCATTCGCTTGTGGCTAACGTTCAAGGAGCTAGTGGGATCAAAGCAAAAGTGGGTGGAATAACCCCACCAGGTTTCTCACACACATCCCAATTCACATACCCGCATGTGCATAGCTGGACACTAACACCAACAAATGCATTCCTACGCAATCTGTGCATTTGTTCTTAGACGCATAGTACACACCCATTCTCACTCCCCCCCCTTCTCTCAACCTCCCTGTTGGACTACAGCTCCTATCATTCCAGGCCATTGGCCATGTTGACAGGGCTGATGGGAGTTGGAGTCCAGCAACACCTGGAGAGCCACAGGTTCTTGAATTCCTTCCTTAACCAAGTGCCACTCCTTCAAATAGATCTTCTGCTTCTAATGGCCTCCCAGCTCTCACTTGCGTGCAAAACAAAAAGTCTGCATTGGACATATCAACCCCCGCATTCTTTTGCACGTCATATGTAACTCAAACTCTCAAGAAGGCAGATATTGATCTGGGAGCTTGGGATCAAGCTTTTATTGAGATTAGTAAAATGCTAGTGGAGTGATTTGGGGATGTATGCATCCGTATGCATATTTTCCTTTTGGCGTGTATACTGATTAGCACAGGCTCAATTTAAGCTTTTTATTTTATACACATACACATATACATATACATACACACACACACACCACCCCATACCTGTAGATCTCAGGACATTTCACTGGATAAAATCAAAATAAAAAATCACAAAATACATATTCAAAATAAAAACAACAACAACCCAATTACCCCCCCCCCCGATTTTAAAAGGGCATTGGATGTCAATCAAATCAACCAAAGGCCTGGTTAACACCTGGTGCCAAAAGGTGTATAATGAAGGTAAAGCTCCCTGGGGAGAGCATCCCACAGATGAGGGAGCCACTGCAGAAAAGGCATACCATCTGGTATTTCACTTTTAACTTGCAAATAAGTTTCAGGCCCCTTGCTGACATTCATATTATTATTTTTTTGCAGTCATTCAAAAAGCTAAAAAGCAGAAGCGATGCCTGAAGATTTGGAGTGAGTGCACTGAGCGGGGGAGCATTTTGTTCTGTCCGGCGGAGAGATTTTGGAACCCTTTGAAATACATACTGATGTTCAAAACGAAAGAGAACTATCAAGGACACATAGAAAAAGGTAATACCTGTCTACCCCGGGTGCATGAGATGCACGATTGTATTTGTGCCTTTGCTTGTGATTGCCCAGTGTTGATCACTTTTAAAACTTGGCAGCAGTTTTGCATTTCAGTTAATCCAAAGTGGTGCAATGATTAAAATATCCTGATTAAAAGGAAAATGTATTCATTTATAAAAATGTAATCTGTGTAATAATAATAATTCTTCAGCATTTATAACTTGCCCCATTACTATATTCACCATTTCAACTTCCTTAAAAAACAACAACACAGCATTATTGTTTAGTTCTGAATGCATTGAGGATAGGCTTGAAAGTGTTTAGGTAATAGTGGTTACACACAAAATATTGATCTAGATGCACCTTTGTTTTGATCCAGCAAGTATGTATAGGAGGAAATTCAAATATCCAAGCCCTGGCCATCTCTAGATAGAACTGCTTGCCTCACGTTTATTTCGTTTAAAACATCCCGCGCCTCATTTCTATGCACCCCCTTTCAGTTTTGCAGGTGTTCCTGGAGCAGATAGTTGGAGGCAGCCTGCTCTTTCCCTCGACAGATCTCCCAGCTGAATCAGTGACATTATTCCAGTTTTACAGCTACCTGGAGAAGCACCATGTGAACAATTTGGAAAAACACCTGGCCAGATTTGCTAAAGAAGGTAAATGAATGGCTGGTGGGATTTGAGATTTGGCCAGGTGTCTGCCAGGTTAGGAGTTACTATAAAGGGTGAATCTCCAAGGCCCACCACTGGCTGTTGCATATTGAAATGGTAGCTACTTGAGAGACCGTCCTGTCCCTTGAGCTGTACCCAGCAGGTCACTGTGTTCTGTAGGAGAGTTTCCCTTTCAAGTCCCAAGGCTAGCAGAAGCTGCTCCGGGGCAACTCGGAACAGGGCTTTTGGTGTGGTGGCCCCTGTTCAGCAGGGTTCATAGGATAAGTGCTGGCTATTTGCACTTCCTGGAAACAACCGAAGATTGTTCTAGGTGCCACCATTTCAATTTCTCATAACAGTCTCTTCCCCAACCTGGTGTCCTCTGGATATTTTGGACTACAACTCCCATCATTTCTGACCATTGTTTGGAACTGATAGGAGTTGTAGTCCAAAACCTCTGGAGGGTGCTCAGCTGAGGACAGCTGACCTAGAGCAGGGGTCAGCAAACTTTTTCAGCAGGAGGCCGGTCCACTGTCCCTCCGACCTTGTGGTTGGCCAGACTATATTTTTGGGTGGGAAATGGACGAATTCCTGTTCCCCACAAATAACCCAGAGATGCATTTTAAATAAAAGCACACATTCTACTCATGTAAAAACACACTGATTCCCGGACCATCTGCGGGCTGGATTTAGAAGGTGATTGGGCCAGATCCGGCCCCTGGACCTTAGTTTGCCTACCTAGAGCAGCCTTTCTCAACCTGTGGGTCCCCAGATGTTGTTGAACTACAACTCCCATCACCCCTAGCTAGCAAGGTCAGTGCTCAGGTATGATGGGAGTTGTAGGCCAACAGCATCTGGGGACCCACAGGTTGAGAACCGCTGACCTAGAGCAACACAGTGATATGAGTGCTGTTGTTGCTGTCTGCCACTGGTAGGCAATTCTTTCAGGGCCCACTAGGGGGCACTTTACCAAGCGCTCATTCAAATTGGTAGCCTTGCAGGTAACTCTTAGTGGCACACAGGTGGCGCTGTGGTCTAAACCACTGAGCCTCTTGGGCTTGCCAATTGGAAGGTCAGCGGTTCGAATCCATGCAAGGGGTGAGCTCCTGTTGCTCTGTCCCAGCTCCTGCCAACCTAGCAGTGTGAGTAGGCACTGCTGCGGCAGGAAGGTAAACGGCGTTTCCATGCACTCTGGCACTTGTCACAGTCCTCCATGCACTAGAAGCAGTTTAGTCATGCTGACCTAGAAAGCTGTCTGTGGACAAACGCCGGCTCCCTCGGCCTGAAAAGCGAGATGAGTGCCTCAACCCCCTAGTCTCCTTTGGCTGGACGTAACCATCCAGGGGTCCTTGACCTTTACCTAGGAATGGAAGGAATCAAGTGAACACAAATATGAGGCAAAAACGTGATTATGGGGCAGGGAGACATGACAGAGGTTTATTCAATTATGCCTAGGGTGGTCTAAGTGAATAGAGAGAGAGAGGGGATTTTCTCCTCCTCTTTTAACATACTGGTCCTCAGTGTCATCCAGGAATTGCTGACGGACCTCAGGAAGCCCAAATAATATACTTATTAAACGACGAAGATACAAGTAGATCCCTTGCAGTCGCTAGATGCCTGATTAATGTTTTATTTCAAAAGAGGAGAAATGTATCACTGTATGACTCTGACAGCTTAGCTAAACTTAAGATCCATCAATAAGTGCCAGAACTAAGACGCATACCCCCTAAAATCTGATGGATTTGAATTGTGGTTTACATAGAGGGAGCTTATTGTGTATAGTGTTTACTTAACTGAAGTAAAATTGGTTTTATATGGGTGTTTTAACTTGGAACTGTTTAAATTGTATTGTTTATGGATAAATTTTGATGTATTGTTTTAGATATGGGCCAATGGCCGCAATAAAAAAATCTATCTATCTATCAGTGTCATCCAAACATCTTCACCGTCATTGCATTGTGTGTTACATAATATCCATAATTAATTGCCACCAGGTGTGGTCCTGACGCTCACCTAGGTGACTTAAGAGGGTGATTAAACAAATTTACGGAAGGTGAGTCATATGATCAAAGAAGAGGAGAAGTGGAAGGGACCCCAAGGGTCATCTAGTCCAAACCCCTGCAATGCAGGAATTTTTAGCCCAACGTTGGGCACAAACCCTGAGATTAAGAGCCTCACATTCTTCCAACTGAGCTGTTGGGTTGATCAGAAAGATATTTCTCTACCTGTGACCTAGTCAAAGTTGCTAGCGCATTGGGTGGACCAGTGTCTGATTTAACAACCTTAAATGTTAATTTGTACTGGCAGTTGTATACCTTTAAATGAAAAAAGGCATTGGGGTTGTGTCCAATGAAGTTGTCCTTTCAGTACAATGTTTCTCAAGCCTGGGCCCCCAGCTGTTGTTGGACTACAACTCCTGTCAGCCTAGCTAGCAGGATCAGTGGTCAGGGATGATGGGAGTTGTCCAAAAACAGCTGAAGACCCAAATTTGAGAAACATTGTTTTAGTACAAAGACTTCTGCCTATGCAATGGGACTTCCTCTCCCTGCATACCTCCCAAATTTGTTGAGGTGGTGTTCCTTCAACTCTTTGGAGAAGATTTTGGGGTGTGGGCAAGGGAGCCCATGGGGAGAGGAAGTCCCGTTGGTGCAGAAACGTCATTGTGTGTAAATGCTCAGACTGCACTGCATGCAAACTGTTGTAGAATAAGTTACCTTGACATTATACCATGGAGGGAAGAGAGAATAAATCGGAAATAGCTTTTCAGAGCCATAATCCACTTATGGTTGGGTTCCTCCTCTGCAGTGATGCTGACTGAGGACCTGCAGCGTCCTGGGAGAATGAAGAAAATAAAGAAACTGAAAGGGAAGCGACTCAGCCGACTGCAGCCCCTTCCACAGACCTTACAGCTCCTTGCCGTCCTGCAGCTTGATGAAAACCATCGTGTGGGCAAGGCAGCCATGTCGTGTCTCTCTCGGGCGGCAGCTGATAGGAATTTCAGGGAAAAGGTACCGGCTTTCCACTTCGCTTGCCATTCCCTCGTTTGCTGTATCCAGATAATATATGCCTATATTTATGGGAAGGGGCCATAGCTGAGTGGTAGGAGCATTGGTTTGCAGGACCAGGCCAAAGGCCCATCTAGTCTACCATCGTGTTCTCACTGGGGTTAACCAGGACTCTTGGCTGTCCCATGGCCCTCAGATGTTGTTTTGAGGAAGTGAAATACTAAAAAGTTGTGCAGTTTTCCTCACCAGGGCCAAAACTAGGCTTTCTGTCACCTGGGGCAAAGACCTAGTTTGTCACATACCCCCCCACACTTGTTAGCGTACATGCATACACACACACACACGTTCATAAAGGGCATAAAAGGTAGTTTGAAAGAGGCTGGAGAAGAGAGAGTCTCTTTAAAGTGTAAAATTGTCTGTGTATGTCCCTGACTTCCCTTCAGCCTTTAGATCTCCTCAGAGAGTAACAGATCATTTGAGGAATTCTATGAAGTACAGTATTATGACTGTATGATATAATAATAATAATAATAATAATAATAATAATAATAATAATAATAATAATAATAATGGAAACTGTGATAATGATCAGGACACATACCAGCGAGTAAGTCCTAATGAACTCAGTGGGACTTACTTCTGAGTAGAAATGTTTAATATTGCAGTATAAGACTGCAGAATCTTTACACAGTTACCTGGGAGTAAACCCGATTGAATTCAGTGGGACTTTCTTCTGAGTAGTGAAGGCTTCCAGTTTAAGGCTTGAAAGAATAAAATAAAAGAATACTTTTACTTAAAAAATTGCTGGCTGCTGAACCATTGCAATTAAAAAATTTAAAGTGGATTGGCTACATTTTCCTCCCAAATTACAGGAAGGGACAAAAACAATGTGCTTCGCATGTCAGCATCACATTTCTTTCATTGCAGGTATTTTATTTTCAGTATAAAGAGGATTCGGTTTTTGTAGCTGATTGTATGCAGCAGTGCCCTCTTTATGTATTCACATGGTGTAAAGATAGTTACAGGTAGGTAGCTGTGTTGGTCTGCTGTAGTCGAAACAAAATTAAAAAAATCCTTCCAGTAGCACCTTAGAGACCAACTAAGTTTGTTATTGGTATGAGCTTTTGTGTGCATGCACACTTCTTCTGATACACTTCTTCAGGTCATACCAATAACAAACTTAGTTGGTCTCTAAGGTGTTTTGTTGTGGTTGTTTAGTTGTTTAGTCGTGCCCGACTCTTTGTGACCCCATGGACCAGAGCATGCCAGGCACTCCTGTCTTCCACTGCCTCCCGCAGTTTGGTCAAACTCATGCTGGTAGCTTCGAGAATACTGTCCAACCATCTCGTCCTCTGCCGTCCCCTTCTCCTTGTGCCCTCAATCTTTCCCAACATCAGGGTCTTTTCCAGGAAGTCTTCTCTTCTCATGAGATGGCCAAAGTATTGGAGCCTCAGCTTCATGATCTGTCCTTCCAGTGAGTACTCAGGGCTGATTTCCTTCAGAATGGATAAGTTGGATCTTCTTGCAGTCCATGGGACTCTCAAGAGTCTCCTCCAGCACCATAATTCAAAAGCATCAATTCTTCAGCGATCAGCCTTCTTTATGGTCCAGCTCTCACTTCCATAAGTGAGACTACATAAGGTGCTACTGGAAGGAATTTTTTTATGGTGTAAACATGTATGCTGTCCTTTAGCTCCAAACACACACACACACACACACACACACACACAGAGAGAGAGAGAGAGAGAGAGAGAGAGAGAGAGAGAGAGAGAGAGAGAGAGAGAACACATAAGCAAGCAGTACTCCAAAGTATCAACTTGACATTTAAATTGTTTAATCATGACAAAAGCTTCTGTTCCCAAAAAGGGCAGGAGGTGGTGTTCTTATCTCTTTGCCACTTTTAATTGATCTCTGAGACTTTGAGGGAAGAAGAAAAAAGCAACAAAACTTCCCCTTTTCAATTTTGCTTGGAGCAACCTTCTCCAGGATTTCTCTTTTGCACACAATTCCCAAAAAAATAAAATAAAAAAAATAATTCCAGTAGCACCTTAGAGACCAACTAAGTTTGTTATTGGTATGAGCTTTCATGTGCATGCACATTTCCACGAAAGCTCATACCTATAAAAAACTTAAGTTGGTCTCTAAGGTGCTACTGGAAGGAATTTTTTTATTTTGTTTCGACTACAGCAGACCAACACGGCTACCTACCTGTAATTAAATTCCCAAAACAGACAGGGGGAAAGGGGAAGGAGGATTGAATAGCTAGCCTGTTTTCCTCTTCCCATCCTTTCCCAGTATCTCCCAGAAATATCAGTTCACAGGAAGAGAAGCAGTGCAAATGGTGCGGGAAACAGCAGCTCTGCAGGCTAAAGAGATAGGAGGCTCCAATATCTTATGTTAGGGCACTTTGGAGCAGAGGAGGAGGGAATGTTATCCATGTCATTGAATGCTCCATTCTTTTTTGCAGGCTCTGCTTTTTTACACAGATGCCTTAAGTAACGATGATGTGAAATTGCAGCAAGCCGCATGTCTGGCCCTCAAAAACCTCAGAGTGAGTATTTTTAAATTCTTGCTTAGTGGGGTCGTTAAGAGAGGTGCATGTGCAGAGTCACAGGCAGCCAGGAGAGGGCGCGAGAGTCACCCAAAAAACATGACCATTGTACAGTATTGGAAACTGGAACACAGAGAGGGCATAAGAAAACACATACATACACGAAAATGAGTGTTGTTAAAGGGTGAACCTGGTTGAAAAACCACCTTGAGATGTATGGATAAAGGGTGGTACACAAATGTAATTTAATAATAATAATAATAATAATAATAATAATAATAATAATAATAATAATAATAGCTAGATTATTTATGATGATTATTTATTAAATCTCCAATTTATTAGATCTCCAGTGCCACAGGCTATCCATCCGTCTGAGTCAGTGCATTGATGTCAAGAGTTAGGAAGCATTCTGAAATAATTTAACAGCTGCTCCTGCACTGCTTCTTTTATATAACAGGGTGTGGAAAGCATAGAGCAAATTGCCAGACTGTGTCTATCAGAATCAGAGGAAGTGCGGAACGCCGCCAGAGAAACGACTCTTTCATTTGGTAAGTGCTTATAACGATTCCCTGCAGATGGATTTCGAATGAGCGAATAGTGAGCTGAAAAGCAGAAGCAACAGCTAGTTGGCCTTGGCTTAGAGAGGCATCGCTGCTTGCTCTGAGGAAGTGGTCTCCGTTTTGGTTGCCGCAGCAGCGGATCTTCTTTTGCCCTCAGTTCCCAGCACTGTTCTTGTGACAGATTTCTGGAAAAAGAGCATGGCACGGCACAAATGGCTCTTGCAAGGGAAGGACACACCAACAGAAACCCTTCTACCCCATTCCTACAAAACTCTGTGTCTTGTTCCTGCAGTGCCAACCGCCTCTGCCCTTTTTTCTTCATGAGAATTGACTTTGGCCTACACCCTGAAGTCTTGTTAAATCATTTCAGCTCCCTGTCCACCCTTATTCAGCTTTGTAAATTGCTCTACTGCTTAAAAACCTAAGCTTGGTTCTGATGCATCAGACCAATGGTCCATCTGTCCCAGCATCCTGTTGCCACAGCGGCCAACCAGATGCCCGGGAAGCCCCAAGCAGGACCTGAGTAGAAAAGCACTCTTCCCACTTGGGGTTCCCAGCAACTACTTCCCATACTGCCTCCAACAGTGGAGGTAGAAGAGAGAACGTATCCATAGTGGCTTGTTGCCATGGGTAGATCCTGTGATAGTCATCAACTTCACGGGTTTTAGAAGAAGACTTGGACCTATTCATGGAGGCATGAATGGGTCCAAGTCTTCTTCTAAAACCTGTGAAGTTGATGACCATCACAGGATCCTGTAGGAGCAGGCTCCATGGTTTAACTATAAGAACATAAGGTGAGCCTGGTGGATCAGGCCCATCTGGTCCAGCATTCGGTTCTCAGTGGCCAACCAGATGCCCATGGGAATCTCCAAAGCAGGACTTGGAACACCCTTGTGACTTTGAGAGACCTATAGCGAAGGTGGAACAATACAGCCATTGTGTCTAATAGCTATGTGCTGATGTGACTATGTGCTATGTAAAGTAATATTTCCATTTGCCTGCCCTGGATCTTCGAACACTGGATATTAGCTACATTGGGTGGGCCAGGTTCTAACACTATGTGGGAGGGAGAAACAGAGAAACTTTTCTCTCCATTCTCGTACTATTTTTTCTAAACTGAAAAGCCCCCAAGTTTTCATCAATGGAGTTTTGTTCCAGCTACTTGAGTCATTTGGGGGCAGATCCATACCATACACTTAAAGCAAACAACTTCCCTCCCCCAAATCACGAGAACTGTAGTTCCGCCCTACAATTCTCAGCACCCTTAGCAAATTAGAGTTCCCAGGGTTCTCTGGGGAAGGTCATCAGCTTGAAATGTGCAGTGCACGTTCCCTCGATGTAAGCCATGGCTCTGCTCTTGAGCTCACCCTTTGCCATACCTGTTCCAGGTCAACAATATCCTTTTTTTTTTTTTTACTTTTGGAGATTGCCAGGGGAGCCATTAGGCAGGCCCTAAACCTTTTCTTCATAATAAATTCTTTCCACGTGGTTGGGAAAAATTGGTCGCAAAATTGTAAAAGAGGGAAGAGTTGTGCGCAAGGAAAACTTTGCTTATCCCACAATGGCAGTCAACCTCCTGATTTGTCCCTTTCTTCACAGGTGACAAAGGTAGGCTGGCTTTTGAAAAGATGGACAAGATCTGCTGTGAGCTGAGGGATACCATGTACCAAGAAGCTGAAATAGAAATCACAGTATTTTAAGCAGTGCCTTTGAGGGAGAGGCCAGATAATCTTTCACCATCTGCAATTCGGCTACAAGAGTGTGGAGAGAAGCACACAAATGTTAAATCTGTCTCGGCTGGATTTAAAAACAAATTATCTCGAGAATGAGCAGAGTTTCTACACGGTGCAAAATCTCTTTGGGTGACTCTGATCTTATAACCAGAAAGGTACTGTGTAAACCATTAAATACCAGCATCCCGCTGTCTTCAGTATCACAGGAAACATTCACCCTGAACTAAGAAGGCATCTGAAAATCTTGCACTGAAGTTCTCCGTTTGGAGGAGAGGAGACAGACGCAGCTTCTTTTTTGACTGCGAGATGTTTTCTTAGGAATAACCAAGGTCTTTCAAAAAGGAGAGAAAAAGAAAACCACAAGGATGGGCCACACTGGGATTGCAGTGAGTGGCGTTAATGAAGATTTTGCAGCCCTCTACAACTTCAATCCAACCTGCCTCCTTTTTTTAGGCCATAGGAAAATAACTTGCATATTTATTTGCTTAATATTGTGGACAAGGACTTCCATGCAATCTCTAAAGTAATTAGGCACAGTAAATTAACCTGAAATCTTCTTTCAAAGGGCACCTTGTTCTGGCAGCGGATGTATTGGGGTCTTGATTTAAGTCTGAAAAACATGGGGTTTGTGACCCTAGAGCCTTGCAGAGTTGGAAGAGGTTAACAGCTAAATAATCCTCACTTCTCACTGGTCACTTCCCACCATTAAGCCCCTGAACCATTCTTTTAATATACATACACACACCAGAATCTAGCGCCAGGAAAAACTGAGAAGCCAGCTGTTCCCATGAGTGCTTAATTCTGGGTTTATAATCTTAACTGAGAAGCTGTTTTTAAGTGGACTGTCGCTGCAATACTAAGCACATTTACATTGATCTTTTACTGAACTTGGTGACATGCACATTTGAGTAAACAGGTGCAGATGCTGAACAATGCCTACCATCTTTTCCCCCCCAATGATGGTGGTGGCAAGAGCTGAATGCAGTTGGGGGGGGGTGTAGGTCCTTTGCCTATTGCTGAGAACAGAAACGCTTCCATCCCTGAGTGTGTTTGTATGCAGCTGCCCATCACTGGATCCTGACCTCTTGCTTTAATGTACATATTTTATACAGAACTTTGTGCTTTTTTATTATTAAAAAAATCACTTTTCAGTATTTATTGCTGGGGCTAGTTTACATATTGTTCTTTTTTAAAGTTTAATAAAATGTTTGAAAAGTCAATTACATTCTTCTTCCAGTTATCATTTAAAACACAATGCAAAACACAGCACTAGAAGAGAGATGCTTTGGAGGAATGAATGTATTCAGCAGTTTGACAGGAAAAATATCAGGCAGGTGCTGCTCCTGGTTCTCTTGCGAATGCACAGTTGTAGTGAACCAAGTTAGGCAACGCTGATGTTGTCGGTAGGAAAGCACACAAAGGAGATGGCTTCAGGAGCAATATGAAGTTTAGAAGTTCAGGACTAGAAAGAGGAAGCGGAAGACACTCCAAGAGACATGCTTCTTTACAAAAGAATTTTATTGTTGCAGCTAAAATGAGAACTGAAAATCTTTATGGGAAATTGAAAAACTGTACAGTTTTTTACTGAAACTGTGAGGTCATTGCAGCGCCTTACATAAAAGACAATATACCTGAAAACGTATTATACCAAAACATTTAGCTTGTTCGTTGTTTTTTTTAAAAGGTTTTATTTTATTTTTCTTAAAAAAAACTTTTCTATGGCAATCTGTAAAAAAGAAAGACCTGATGAGTATATATTTGCTTAAGGCATATAGCAGAGCAGCTCACTAACTTTCTAACAAGTTTAAACATGGATATTTTTTTTTCCGGCCCCCACTTCCCACCCCACCCCTGCCCCCATCCCGAGAATAGGTTAACCAATACATCCACTTTGAAATGCTACTTGTATTTACACACCCAAACTACTACATACATAGACAGGACACCAAAACAAAATGCTTACAAGTTCAGCATTATAAGCCTTATGCACACCTCACCGGGCTTTTGACTAGGGCAATTCCACTGCATGTTTTCACTACAGTACGAGTCCTTCTCGTGTTCAAATAGGATAAAAAGGCAAATCACTAATACTGGCAGACCCAGGAGAGACGTGGTAAGCCAGTCCACCCTCCCCGTATCTCTGGCTAGCAAGGGAGATCTTTAGTTTCTTCCTCGCAGAAGGGGATAGACGTAACAGTACAATCAAGTTACTGTGGATTTTAAGGAGAGACATTCTGAATTCAACCATTCCCCCCACAAAAAAACAACAACTCCAAGGAATAATATTACCATTCATTTATCACCTGCTGCTAAGTTCAAGAGCTTCGATTTTCATATCCTCTATATAACAACAAAGCGCAGATTTCAAATCTCACTTTGGTTCTGATGGCCTATGCAAGAGAGAGAGAGAGAAAGAAAGAGAGAGAAAAGCTGCTCCTTTGGGGTTTCAGACAGCAGCTCCATGGATCTGGGCACCTGTTTGCTGCAGGGAACATGTGTGTGTGTGAGAGGGGTGTGAATATGGCTTTGTACACCCTCTGGAATGTTTGTACAATATTTACTCAGTTTAAGAGTGGCATACAACCGGGTTGCACGGCATACGTATAAAACTGAATAGAAAGTCACGCCAAGTTATTAGGCAAGATACAGGCAACCTGATGTTTGTTGGTTGTTGGTTTGTTGTTGTATTTTTTAAAAAGAGCACACCTACCAATCTATTGGCTGAACGAAGACATTTCAGCAACACTCTTGGAACCACGGCCATTTAAACAATCAGATCATGCAAATACAATCTGGGTACATCGGTAAGCAGAAATATATATATATATATTTTAAACTCTTTTTCAACTTTCAAGCACATGGATTTTGACCAGGACTCTCTCTTTTTTTGGGGGGGGGGGACTTTATACATGCATCTGAATAAAAATGTGCTAACTAATGTTGCTTCTCAACAAGAGCCTACTGAATGAGAGAGAGAGATGGGGACAAAGCAATCACATACTGTATAGTAAAAATACACAGATGAGCATTATATAGTTATACCTTTTTCTAAACTCATAATCAGTATTTTTCACGCTTCCACTATTACTGTACTACTGAAGCTTGACTGCTTGAGTATTCCTCCTTTCAAATTCTGGTCTAAACAGCAATCTCACGGGTAACTTTGTCTGTCTGTTTCCCATTACTACCTGAAGATTATTATTGTACTTTTGAAAAGCCCTTGATGCAAAGCTTGACTTCATTTATTTTTGATCCAACCACTCCTTCCTTCCCCAAGATCCAGTGGTTCAAGGGAAAAAAACCCAAAGAGCTAAAGTTTGTGAGCGTCGTGGCGAACCAAAATAAATATGGAGTGAGAAGTCTACTCTGTTGTTGCTGTTTTTTTAAGGTAGATGGTACTTAAGTGCTATATAATTAGAATTTTGCAGAATTTTTAAAGCATTGATCAGTCACACTTGTAAGGTCAATTGTCATGATTTTACTTTGAAACAGGCTACAACTCTAATGAATGCATTTGTCTTGCTCTCTGCAGCACGGACAAAGGATTCTTCTGCGTGATTATTATTTCAGTCGAATGCAGTAAGAAGAGTTGACAAAGTCCTAGCTTACCACCCCCCATCATATCATCCAACAAAGAGACAAAATACATGATTGGTCTAAACTTTTACCCTCCTTTTAGCAGCTATGGTCAGTTAAGCTATGCTATACCAAAAACAAAAAACTCAAATCTTCATCTTCCGATGGAGCAGAACACAACCTGGATCTGTTCCGAGTCAGGCTGGACACTCTTTTCTGCAGAGGCAGGCAGGTGGCTTAAGACACTTAAGCCTGGCTACTGAACAGCATGATCTTAAGCCAAATAAAAGCCAAACTTGAAATCTTTGTTCAAGGGCAGGGGGGAGGGGGGAAGAGGAGGCAATAAAACTAAAAGCCACCAGCAGTGACTTGCATCTTGCAAAATGACTTGTTGATCTGGAGAGCCAGTTCATTTGCTCAGCTTTTCTCCAAAAAGGAAGTCCCCGTCCTGCCCAACCGCTGTCCAGCAATAGCTACCTGGGATTCCTTGAGATGCATTTCTGCAGCATAAAGGAGCTCTAAGAATTATTTTAAACTCTTCTTGTTCCATTTTGTACAGAAAGCATATTCTTTTCACATGGTAGGTCTAGAGTGAAATTGAATTTTACAAATTATGATACCGATGCTTAAGAACACTGGTCCTTTCCAAAACAATTTTGCAAATGCTAGTGGATATATTTTGGTTGTATTTTCCTTCCCCTCTCCCTAAAGGACAGGGAGAACGAGAGAAAGAGAAAGTGTGTGTGTGAGAGAGATATGGGATGGTGCTATGCAATGGGGATAATAAGGAGTGCGACAGAAGACTTGCGTTCAGTGTTGGTGGTGAGTGGGAGATTTTGTCTTAAAGGAAGAAGAAAAGAGTAGCGTTTGACCTGCTGGGATGCCCTGAGCAACAGCAGATGCCCGTTACAACTGCGCTGAAAGCAAGAATCTATTTAAGATAAAATCTATCCATGTTACCTGCACTGCCAGAAAACCCCACACTTCAGGGTGAAATTCAACTTGCAGGGGCATGTGTTATGTAATCTCCATTCATTTACTGGGGCTCCTGAGCAGCAGCCAATTTAAGCAACAGAACTTACAAAAAAGTGGTTCTTTAGAGAGTCCTCAGTCTTGAAAAGGCATGCAGTAAAGAGCTCTCCCCTCTCAAATAAAATAAAAAATAAAAAGTTGTACATTCTTCAGGGGTGTGTGCATGCGTGGGTGATTTAAGGAACCCAATAGTGGTGATTTAAGGAACCCAATCATGTATTTGGTTACAAACACTTGGAGAATACAAGCAATTTTTCACTTGCTTTCCCCCTCCTGAAAAACAACAACCAAAAGAACGAAAACTGGCTTTAAAAGACTTCTAAAAAACAATGTGTTGTAAACTCTTATTATTCCATTTTTAAAAATAAGGAAAAAATAATGAAAGAAAAGAAAAAAAAAACCCACAAGACTTATTTGGCATATTCTCTGCTTACTCCTGAATATCTTAAGGCCCTGAGATTAGAATATTATGTTCTTGGGACCATAGGGCTAATATTAAACCCTAGTGCATCAATTTTCTCTTTAAGCCCTAACCAAAGTTCCAGCATCTCAAACATTAAGATATACTTCCACTGGGGCAAAGGCTTGGATGCCCCCCCGCTTTAGCTTTCTTTTATTGTAACAAAGTTAAAACGCCGGCGAAGATACTGGCGTTCTCGATACCATCGCTGGCATGTCTATCAATGGAAACACACCCTGTAGCAGAGGTATGCTCCTGCTGTGAGGACAGTGAACATGCAAATGTTGACCAGAAATGGTTTCCAAGTTGACATCATGTTCTCGTCGTCTTCTTCTTCCGACTTGACCATCTCTTCACTTTGTGGCGAGGCATCAACAGTTCTCTTCCTAAGCTCAGTGTCTTGACTAGTGCTGAGGAACAAGAGAGAGCGTATACATTAAACATCCATTTTTATTAGATTTTTCAAAGGTCTTAAGAAACTGACTTGACATCTATTTTTCTTTCTGATTTCCTGTCCTGATGTTTTCCATCCTTATCCTTAATTGCTGCGTTCTACTTGTTCCTAGGTCCGTATAGTTAAAGCTATGGTTTTCCCAGCAGTGAGGTATGGAAGTGAGAGCTGGATCGTAAAGAAGGCTGATCGCTGAAGAATTGATGCTTTTGAATTATGGTGCTGGAGGAGACTCTTGAGAGTCCCATGAAGAGAAGAAGAAGAAGAAGAGTTTGGATTTGATATCCCGCCTTTCACTCCCCTTCAGGAGTCTCAAAGCGGCTAACATTCTCCTTTCCCTTCCTTCCCCACAACAAACACTCTGTGAGGTGAGTGGGGCTGAGAGACTTCAAAGAAGTGTGACTAGCCCAAGGTCACCCAGCAGCTGCATGTGGAGGAGCGGAGACTCGAACCCGGTTCCCCAGATTACAAGACTACCGCTCTTAACCACTACACCACACTGGCTCTGCATGGACTGCAAGAAGATCCAACCTTTCCATTCTGAAGGAAATCAGCCCTGAGTGCTCACTGGAAGGACAGATCGTGAAGCTGAGGCTCCAATACTTTGGCTACCTCATGAGAAGAGAAGACTCCCTGGAAAAGACCCTGATGTTGGGAAAGATTGAAGGCACAAGGAGAAGGGGACGACAGAGGATGAGATGGCTGGACAGTATTCTTGAAGCTACGAACATGAGTTTGACCAAACTGTGGGAGGCAGTGGAAGACAGGAGTGCCTGGCGTGCTCTGGTCCATGGGGTTACGAAGAGTCGGACACGACTAACTGACTAAACAACAACAACAACTTGTTCCTAAACCCTCTAACTCCATCTTGTCTCCCCCCCCCCACCCGCCGCTCGTATCTCAAATCCAGCTCACGATTTTGTATCATTAAGATACTTTGATAGTGTAAAAGAAAAAAAGGCCTCCGGTTCTCCATAATACAGCCTAGGACCCTCGTACCTATGGGACTTCCTCTCCTGGTATGTCCCACAGAGGACCTTACAGTCTTCCAATAAAAACATCTTGGAGATCCTGGGCCACAGGGAGGTTAGACTGGCCTCGACCAGAGCCAGGGCCCCAATCTGGTGGAACGCTCTGTCACAGGAGACTAAGGCCCTACAGGACTTGACATCTTTCCTCAGGGCCTGCAAGACAGAGCTGTTCCACCAGGCCTTGGGCCAAGGCACAGTCTGACTCCCTTTCTCCTTCTGTAGTCCTCATAGAACTCCGGCCCAATGGTTGCCATTAATTTGATTCTGAATTGATTCTAGAATGTATTTTAATTAACTGACTGCGATTTTATGTGCACTGTGCTATTTTTACCTGTTGTTAGCCGCTCTGAGCCTGGCTTTGGCCGGGGAGGGCGGGATACAAATAAATTATTATTATTATTATTAGTAGTAGTAGTAGTAGTAGTAGTTCATCATTTTGATCTCTTGGTTTTACAGTCAATTTCGCCATTTCAGCTATTTCGCCATTTATTTTAAAGCCATTCTTCTTTGGTTGGAACCTTTTCCTCTTTCCATTTCGGCGCATATAAGGTTCTGGCTGAGGCTGCAGCATACATAAAAAGCTTCTTTGGAGCCTCCGTCCGACGAAGAGGATACCCATTCAAAACCAGCAGGAGCCACATCCAACATTGCAGCTCTGCTGGCTCCCACGTGTGGGGCAGAGTTTCCTCTTCTGTCTCCTCCAGCCTCCAGCACATCCACAACATCAGCTCTGAAGGGCTGGGACTTGGGAGACCCCCCTGGGGCATATTTATTTGGGGTGGGGGGAGACCCACAGGAGGAGGAGAGGAAGCAGAAGTCCTGTTTCGCTACCAGACTCCTGCCAGCACAGCACAGGCTACAACTCAAGAGTTCCTTGCCATCTGAGAAAAGGAACTGCAAAAGTGTTTTGCAGATGCTTATTTTTGTGGAAGGCTGATCGCCAAAGAATTGATGCTTTTGAATTATGGTGCTGGAGGAGACTCTTGAGAGTCCCATGGACTGCAAGAAGATCAAACCTATCCATTCTGAAGGAAATCAGCCCTGAGTGCTCACTGGAAGGACAGATCGTGAAGCTGAGGCTCCAATACTTTGGCCACCTCATGAGAAGAGAAGAGTCCCTGGAAAAGACCCTGATGTTGGGAAAGATGGAGGGCACAAGGAGAAGGGGAGGACAGAGGACGAGATGGTTGGATCAGTGGCGTAGCGTGGGTTGTCAGCACCCGGGGCAAGGCAAGTAATTTGCGCCCCCTAACCCGTGGATTTGTGCCCCCTAACCCGTGGATTTGCGCCCACTAACCCTAACCCCCAGATGTTGCGCCCGGTGCGGCCGGCCCCCCCTGCACCCCCCATGCTACGCCACTGGGTTGGATGGTGTTCTTGAAGCTACCAGCATGAGTCTGACCAAACTGCAGGAGGCAGTGGAAGACAGGAGTGCCTGGTGTGCTCTGGTCCATTGGTTCACAAAGAGTCGGACACGACTAAACGACAACATTTTGTGGAGGAGAGCGATGGGACAGAAAAGGAGCATCAATGCTTCGGGCATGGTGGAAAGCCAAGGAGCCAGGTTTTATATATCATAGAATTGCAGAGTTGGGTTATTGAGTCCAACACTCCCTGCAACGCAGGAATCTTTTGGCCAATGTGGAGCTCGGACTGAGTTATTGGGAGATGGGGAAAAATTGAGCACTGAGAGAAAAAAGGACCGATAGAATAATATGAATACACTTGTAGCTACTGCTACAAAACTGGCAAAAATGGGAGGTTGCTTTTTAGCACACCTGCAGGGGAACTTGAAGCTGGTTAAATAGGTTTTGGCTCAGTTCTAGATAAAAATGGCCAAGTCAGACTCCAGTATTGCTGAACCAGGAAAAGGAAATCTCCTGACATTATTGCACATGGAGCAGTAGTGACACCTAGTGTTCAAGCGGTGCATTTTCCACCTCTCTTCCAGCTTTTGATAATTTTTGCTGGCTGTTTCTAGAGTTTTTCATTTCAGCTGTCTGGAATGACAGGTGAGCAAGCCCCTTACTGAAAAGATAAAACCTCAGATTTTAAGCTTTTTCTACTAGAGTAGGAAAAACTTTGACCATCTCTTAATTCTTTTTAAACTGTCTGATATTTTGCAACAGCCTTCAAGCTATATTTTGGTTAGATCCATAATTAAGTCGAAACAATTTTCTTTCTCTAAAAAAATGGAAGTTGGGTTTCACCCTGACAATGTTTTAGTTCCAATGGAAATACTTCAGTCCTACTGAGAAATGGGGAATTTGCTAAAGAAGTGACCTCATTCATTCTTCTCTAGTGCAAAGACTTAAAAGGCTCTTTAGCACATACAGACTGCAGAGAAACCATCTTGTGCCCCTGCAACCTCTTATTTGAACTGACCTAGTTTCTCAAGAAATTCCGAACATTTATGCTTTTCAGAAGATTTTGAAAGCATGCAAAATCAGTGTAGCTGCTTTCAGAACTTCTTTTAATGAATTCACAAAACGATTACAGTATAAAGAATACTTCCTGCTATATTTAAGTAACAAAGCTCAGTTGCATCTTTGGTTTACTAAGAAGCCTGTGCACAGCTTGGAAACGACCACATTTCATTCTCCCCCACAAATTATTTCACTTGTTTATTCTAGAGACAGATCCCCCTCTCTCCTGGCATTTTTTCCTTCCTTATAGTAGCGGAGCAAGGAAAAAAATACATCAAAAGGGAACTTCCTCGAACGCTTTCGTTCCTTTCCCCTCAATCGCTGCCTCTCCACTCCTATTTTCTACACGAACGTATAAAATGTTATTGGGTCGTCGCTCTGCTTTAGTATAAACACTGAGAGACAAGAGAGACAGGCGGCTTGCTGGCTGCAAGGCTGATGGCAATCTGATGCAAGTGTTCCCCCAAAGAAATCCTGGCCAACATTACCTCTCCATGTCTAGATGTTCAGAGGGGTGATCTCTGCCATCAGGAACCTTCGCCACCAGAGCGCTCACGGCACACACGACTTCCTCCTCCGTCACCCGATGTTTTGAAGAATTTTCCATGTGGTCGTGCACCCTTCCGTTATTCATTTCTGAGGTTCGCTTGGGTGGTCTTGGGGGTGGGGGAATATGTTCCGGCGGAGGGTCCAAGTCTTCTTTGGAGAGCTCTTTCCATTGCTCCTTCAACAGAAGCAGGAGACTCATTAAACCTTCTTAAAACACGGCAAGGAAAACGCACACACGCTTTATCTGTACGTGCCCAAGATGCACCATTAAGGTGTTCTCATTTATTCATTTTTTCAAAGAAATGTTACTGTGCAGTTTGTTGTACCTATTGTCAGTGGGAAAATCTGAAGTGCAGGAGCTCATCCTGACAGCCCCTATAGCCACGAGATTGTGCATTCCCTTAGGCTCCTAGCTAGACCAAAGACAAAATAACAAGATTTACTATTCCTTGTGATGTAACTGTACAGTGGTACCTCTGGTTGCGAACGGGATCCGTTCCGGAGGCCCGTTCGCAACATGAAAAGCCCGCAACCTGAAGCGCCGTATCTGCGCAGCTGTACGGTGCGACACGTGACCCAGAAGTGCCTTCAGACAGTGCTGGCTCCCGGCCTCTTAAGCGAGATGAGCACGCAACCCCAGAGTCGGATACGACTGGCCCGTATGGGCAGGGGTACCTTTACCTTTACGGTGTGATTTGGCGATTGTGCGCATGTGCGATGCGCGATTTAGTGCTATTGCGCATGCGCGAGCAGCAAAACCTGGAAGTAACCCTTTCCGGTACTTCCGGGTTGCTGCGGGACACAACCTGAAAAAACGTAACATGAAGCAAACATAACATGAGGTATGACTGTAATCCTTTGCGCAGTCACCTGGGAGTAAACTCCACGGAACTCAGAGGTACTTACTTTTGACTTGGCTGCATAGGTTCAAGTTGTGAAACGCATTGGAAGGGCACAATTCACCTGACCAGTCCCAGCAGAGGAATGTCTGCATCATCATCATTTTATTATTTACCGTATTTTTCGCTCCATAAGACGCACTTCCCCTCCTAAAAAGTAAGGGGAAATGTGTGTGCGTCTTATGGAGTGAATGCAGGGGGGAGGCAGCCAGGAAAAGCCCTGAAGGGCCACACATAAGCTCCGCGTGGCTCTTGCGGGCTTTTCCCCCAGGAGGGAGAAGGGACTGATGCGGGCAGTCAGTCCCTTCTCCCTCCTCGTAGAAAAGCCCGCAGGAGTTGCACGCTCCTTAAAGGGTGCACGGCTCCTGTGGGCTTTTGTGGGAGGTGGGGATATTGCCCGGCCGGAGAGGTTGTGCACGGCTAAAGAGAAAGCCAAGACAGCTAAGATTTTTTTTTCTTGATTTCCCCCTCTAAAAACTAGGTGCGTCTTATGGTCCGGTGCGCCTTATGGAGCGAAAAATACGGTATATGCTGCCCATCTGACTGGGTTGCCCCAGCCACTAAAGGCAGCTTCCAGCAAAGATTTCTGCTTGCCCTCTGGGGGGCTTCCCTCCTGCCCACCCCCTTGCACTACCTGAAAATGGGTTTTGGGTGAGTGTGTCAGGAGAGCTCCCAGAATAGCATGATGGAGGGGGAAATAGATCCAGCTGGCAAGTTGCAACGCTTGCACAGACAGAACGATGTTGAACAAAATGTACTCCGAGTCACTTTGAAACAGCTCACTGGAAACAATTCATAAATGGAAATACTAATAATAATATTCAAGGACCCCATCAAAAGAGGGGGAGGGATCTAGCCTCTGCTTAATTCCCTTCCTCATTCTCTGACTTCCTCTTTGCAGTCTTGTTATCACCTCATTCCCTTTCCGGAGCAAGGAGAGTGCACTAACCACCCGGGTGCATGGGCACACGAAACCATCACCCTGCTCTGAATTTTTCTTTTCTTCCCAGAGCTGCAGTTCCCCCTCAACTATTCCACCGCCTATTCAAATAACGTTTAAGTGACAATGGCATGATGCGCCTTAAGCAACAACCCTCAGCTCAGCGGATACCCTTGTCCTGCTAGAGTCTTCACATCTACAAGACACAGGAAGACACGGGTTGGATAATGAACTACAGTACTAGGCCAGAACCTGCTATTCCCCAGAACTGTAAAGCAGTAAGAATCACCTATTGCAATGGCAACAACACATGTGACATCCTATAACCTGGTTTATACACAAGTGTGTGTGTGTCTCTGTATAAGTATCTATGTGTGTCAAAGGTGCATTTGTGAACCACTTTGTTTTAGCACATCTAATTGCCACTCGATTCTATGCACTGCTGTTCCATAAAAATCTTGGCCCATTCACACACAACTTTAAAAAATGAAGACAACCTATGCCAGTTGAATTCTGCTACTGCTGCTCACCTGCACAGATGAGTCTCCCATAATGAATTTTGATCCTTCTAGAACAGCCAAATATGAGAAGCGAAGCTGGTCTGCAGTCTGTATAAGCCCCATGCGGTATTTCCTCATTTCTAAAAGAACCTGCTTAATGTCGACAGAAGAAGGGTCTTTTCTTTTGTCCATCTAAATAGAGAAAGGTGAAATTCAGATGGTTTTTTGAATTACCTCCGAAGCAACAGTACAGCTTCTCATTTGTGGAATATCTGGAAGATGTCTTTATCAAGGTTGCAGTCCTAACTCACGTCTACTCAGGCCTTACAGAATGTTGCCCAGTGAAAACTCACCAAATCCAATATTTTATAAGAGCCCCAGACAACAAGCTATTATTGGGCCCTCCCACTTCATCCCACTAAAACTGGTGATCCCAACAATATGACTTGTCGAAGACACACATATTCTGACACTGAACTTAAGTAAACACCCATGAATGCAATGGGCATTCATAAGTTTTTGTTGAGGGGCTGTTGTTCTCTGCCCACTTATTCAAAAGCAGCAGGACTCATTTCCAACACATGCTTAGGACTGGAATGCCAGAGGAAGGAGAACAGAAATGGGATTCTCCCCAGCTTCTCCAGCTGCAGTGCCAAGAATCATGTCAACAAGGATCATGTCAATATACTCAAAAATTATGGCGATAAATGTGAAAATTAAGGCAACAAGTTTTCAGAATGAAATGGATAGAACATAGCGTTTTCGTAGTTTTCCTGCCAAAAGCACATTTACTGAAACAAGACACAGCAAGGGTGTGGAAAGAGAGGGTGTTAGCAACTGGCTAACCGAAGGCAGGCCTCACTGAAAGCTAGGCTTGATTTTAAACTCTGAAGTGGAAATAGATTACTCTAGGATGGGAGTTGTCTGTAGGAATCTCTCTCTCCCCACAACCCTTTTCTTTTTCAGCGTGAAGATTCAGAAGTATCAGGTTCTCCTATGTATGGGCCTCTATACCATGCCACAGTTTAACTGTGCACTGGTGGTACTGAGGAACTGTGTGCTGGTTCCTTCATGACATAAAAATTAGTGCCAGCCCAGCACAAGTCTGAAACGGAATTAGGTTAAAGCAGAATTCAGACAGATGTCCCACACAGTCACTGCTACAAAGGGTTTGCCAAAGTTTATGAAGCCTATTTCGCTCTGCTCTGCTCAGCATCATAGACTTGTGGAGTTGAAAGGCACTAAACAAAATGGCAGCCAACACTCCCTTCCACCTTACAAGCAAGCTTCTCTTACCAAAAGGAGACAAGTGTCAACCAAGCAGAAAGTTCCTGATCTTCCAATCCCTGCACTGCAGTGTACTACAATGGGTCCATGTTCGGGGCTCAGTGACCCCGACTCTCTCACTTTGACTAGGAAGTTGAGGAACGAAGCTGGAGACTCAGGGACTCCAAAGTCAGGCCACGTTGTATAATGAAAGTGCAGGATTTCTCGAGTTTCATGTGTCTGCAAAAGACAAAAACCGTTTTCACCCAAGGTTTCAAGAAAATGAAAGTACGCAGCGATACTCGTTATGGCCTGCAGCAACGCTTCAGTGATTAGGAAACTGACATTCAGTTTATTTTCATATTTCTTCTTTAAAAAAAATTACACGTGCATGGAACATAACACCCGACAGCTCCCCACACCTGCCCTGGCCAAACTTCAGAAAGCTGATTTCAAGGCTGCATTTGAACAGGCATTTACTTCATGAGGTGCCACAAAAATTGTACTCAAGTGTAAAAAGATTCACAGAGTATCTCAAATTCCACTGTAGGGACACTGCAATTCATGATATTCTAGGGCAAGGCTGTGGATTCTCCAGCCCAGGGGCCTCATCATACTGGCTAGGCCTCAAATCTGGCATGAGAGACCATTTTGGCCAGGCCAAGTCCACCTGCCCTGTGGGACAGGTACAGATGCAGTTTCCTGCTGAAAGTGGGCTTTGCGGGCATTGCTGATTGTCAGCACTTGCAAAGCCCTCTTCGATTTCAAACTGCACAGGCAAAGGAAAATTCATCAACGGATGTCATGGTGCCATTAGGTGACTGGGGATTGCAGTCTATCGCACCTGTCAAAATCGTTGGGGGAAGAGATAACCCTCACGGTCACTTCCAACTCTACAATTCTATGGTTTTCTGCACTTGGGTACCAAAGCATCTCTTCTGCTGGCTGGGAACTGTTCCCCATATCTGCTTTAAGATCCTATATGATTATTACATGGTAGTTGTTTACTACTAGAACCGCTAAGCAGGGTTTGCCTCTTGATTCAAATGAAGCCTGATTCTGCGGTTTGCCACCAGCTATTGGCACAAGATCTAGGAGAAAGTTCATGGGAACCTGTTCAGTTGAAGGAGAGTTTGCAAAGCCCCGTGCACGTGCAAAGCGATCCACGAGGCCTGGATATCACTTGATTGTCTGCAAGATAGCTTTTTTTGTAGCAAGGGACTCAGCAAGAGGGTCTGACTGAGACCCTTGCAAAGCGCTATCTTGTTGAGTGTTTTCCAAGGGTCTCAGCAAGACTCAACTATCAGCTGATTGTCTCAGCAATCAGGGTCTCAGCAAGACTCAACTATCAGCTGATTGTTGGGTCCCTTGCAAAGCGTTTTGCAAAACCCATGCTGGCGAAAAAGGCTCACCAAGCATAACTGTGTCAGGTGCACTAAACCAATACAGTCCTCCACCCTCGTTCTAGGAAGTACTTTACTATGGGACATGACCTAATTGCGCTTCTCATTAAAAAAGCTAAAAAAAGAAAAATTGGGAAATATGGAAAACATACTGCTTTCCCCACTTCTATTTCCACACAACTGCCAAGAATGTAGAGACAGGAAACTCTGAGAATTCCTGCGGTGTTTCTAGCCCCATGGCTGCAAAGATGTTTGCAGGTACAATGGCAAAAAAAACCCCTGATGTGCTTATCTGTGCTGAATGTGCTGCCCATACCTAGGAACTAGAATCCGAAGAACCAGTGCGGCAACTTCTCAAATGTTAGAACAAAATACCTTCAATGCAACTGAGATTCTGCTACATCAGCATTAAGCAGATCTTGAAGCTCTAGCAAATAGTCATCAAGTATCCATCTTCTTAATGCAGGGGACTAATATAGCAAAATACGGTTTGTAAAAAGTGTGCGTATGTGTGAGAGAGAAATGGTTAACGCTGAGCTTCCCCATACTTACTGTGAGGTTTTCCAATTCTAACTGTCGTACTGTATAGTAGGATTTTATATCTTCTGATATCAAGGTTAACGTCAAGTTTGTATCCTCAAAGAGCATCACTTTCTCCTCTTTTTGCGGCCAGTACTGTGCACATTTTATCTAGAGGGGGGAAACGAGCAAGACTCGTGTTCAAGCTGCTTGACAAGGAGTCGCCCAGAACGGCAAGCATTATTTACAAATCATCAGCAATGCATGGCACTTATAGAAAGCCCCTTCGCATTATCCGTGTACATGTGGCACACAGACGTAGTTTACTGAATATCTAAAAGCAGACTTGCAGAAATGAAAAGGGGGGGCTGTCATTTCCCACAGGCTTCCAGTCAATAAGAAGAGGAAGGAAATTGCACAGGGAAGGACTTGAGCAAAGAGGCGAGTCTTTAAAATCAGTGGTTGTGAACCTGTGTTTGGCTTCCACCGTAACTGACTAATGGTCATTCTGGCTGCGACTGATGGGAAGTCGACATCTGGAAGGTCACAGGACCCCTAACCCTCCTTTAAATGCTCCTTGAAGATGCTGGAGGACGCAAAGGTGATGTTGGAAGAGATCACTTGCAAAGTGCAGTGATGGAATGCAGAGTGCATCAGTTCTGGGGTTGGAAGTGTGCCAGTGGTGTAGCACATGAGTTTGCATGCAGGTCTCAGTTTGGCACTGAAAGGTGGCAGGATGTGGAAAGACCTTTGCCTTGGATACCGGCTGGAGTGGAGTGTACTCTAGATAGGCAGCTTCCAGCTTCCAGTGCCTGTGTGTGTTCATCCACCCCTAAGAATTTACGCTGAAAGTCTCAACCGCTAACAACAGGAGAAACCCCTGTGATTACCCCTTAAACCACTGAAACCACTGAGTGAACAAAACATATTTTCGAGTGCCATGGACTGGCGCTAGGCACCGGGTTTCTGGAACCGATCTGGGATTACAGAACATGGCAGCTAGGGAAAACCTCATTTGGGCAAAACTGACAACTGCAACGAGCCAACAAAATTGCCTTAACGATTTATGGGACTCTATTTAGGAGAACAGCTAGAAGTATACATGCACACAACTGTAGCTTTTAATTAGGAATCAAGAGACACAGATGCAATTGAGTTGTTCAGTTAAGTTCAACCCCTTTCCCCCAAATCCCAATCTTATGAGATCATTTTGATGCCATATGGGATAGTTTAAAGGTTACAGTGGTTTGTTCTCACTGAAAATGGAGTCTGGGCATTTCAATTACCTAAGTTCTTGACTGATCATAGTAATTTTCTCAATAATAATTTCCCAGGAAACCCAAGATTTGCATCGCTAGAATGTTTATATGGCATGAAGCTGATGGTGTCCAATGGTTGAGACAACTATCAAACCTACAATTGTAGACACCAAGAACTTGGGTTCATGGAGAACGCTGTCCTGCAGAATTCAATACAACTTCAATGACATTTGACGAGGGAAGTGTTTACTGTTCTTGGATTTTTAGTGTTCCGTTTTCAGTGCAATAGCCTTATTCTTTCTGCTTTTTCTACCATATGACAAAGAGATGGATAATTATGCTATTTAATTACTGATCAAAAATAGTCCAACATGGGATGGTAATACTGGAGACCTTTTATAGAACGGAAACAGGTACAATCCACTAGGGAGTATTACACAAAAGAAGTGTTTGAGGCAATAGTTTACCAACCCACAAAATGTTTTATCCAGAGGGGGGGAAAATGAAGGAATTATGTGTAGGATAGCCCATCGTAGAAGGCACCAACGTCTTTTTCCATTTAACTCCTGAACAATACGACTTGGTTGGAGACAGAAAGAATTTTTAATCTTCTGCAAATTTATTTTTAATCGCAGCTTGCAAGAGAATCTGCTCCATGCAACTTTTTTTTTTTGCACTAAATGGTTTGGCAAATAATGTTTTTGCCAAGTTCCCATTGAGTATCCCCCCTCAAACGTTTGTCGAGAAGCATTAGCAGCCTTCCCTCAGGGGATCTCAATAATTCTGTGCTTTGTTCAAGCTTACTGGCAGTGGAGAAAGAATGAGTGGGGGTGAGTGGGAGAGGAAGGAATGGTTGAGTCTGTGGTTACTGTACTTCTCGTTTTAGATTTGTTTCACTACGCATATTACTGGGGAACTGGAAACCTCCACTCAACAAGACAGTGATTACTGCAGACGACTTCTCCATAAATCTTTCCTATATCCTATAAGGAATACAATTCGCTCTTCACTCCAAGGACTTTTGAAAAACGCCTGCGAGGTTATTTATGGCAAGCGGTCGACTGACTGTTGTTTGGAAAGAGAAGCATGGGCAGGCGAGCTTGGCAATTCACTTCAGGGCCGAAGACTTGAAGGAAGACAGAAGACGTGAGCTCGTAACACAGGAGTAGTCAACGTGGTGCCATTCAGATGTCATTGAACTCCAACTCACATCATCCCAGAGGCTGAGAGGAGTTGGAGTCCAACAACAATCTGGAAGGCACCATGTTGACAACTCCTTTCACCACACGTTACTTAACAGTTGGGTGAAATGAGAGGCATGGATGATGGCTCAGCTGTCAATCTCTTGCACACAGGCCACGTGGCATATGGACACCCATGTGTTCACCACTTTAACTTAAAGGGAATGATTTGGATGTCTGCGATGATAAATTCAGAAGTTAACTAACCAGCTCCACGAACCATTTCCAGATTAACCTGTGTAAGTGATGGAGCCACTGCCTGTTTTTTTGCCTAAGGTGGGGAACCTCAAGCCCAGGGGCTGAATGCTCCCCAGTCCTCTCTTATCTAATTCTCAGGCTCTCTGCAGCCTCCTCAGATGCTTTTGCTTGAACGGGAATGTGTCCTGGAACTGCCCTTGAATAGTACCTTTTGCATGCATGGATGGTAGATGGACAAGTGCGTTTGGGGGTAGGGGAGGTTGCACATGGCCATGTGAAGAGTTACATCCATTGTTCTGTCCACTTTTGTCTTTGGCCCCGAAATGCGGTTCCTGGGACGTTCCCCACGAAGTAAGACGGTCCTTGGGGTTAGAACAGTACCCTACCTCTCCCCAAAGGTAAACCTAGGTATGAATTTCCTAACTATTTAAAGGTAAAGGGACCGCTGACCATTAGGTCCAGTCACGGACGACTCTGGGATTGCAGCGCTCATCTCGCTTTATTGGCCTAGGGAGCCGGCTTTCAGGTCATGTGGCCAGTTTGACTAAGCCGTTTCTGGCAAACCAGAGAGGCGCACGGAAATGCTGTTTACCTTCCTGCTGGAGCGGTACCTATTTATCTACTTGCACTTTGACATGCTTTCGAACTGCTAGGTTGGCAGGAGCAGGGACCGAGCAACAGGAGCTCACCCTGTTGTGGGGATTCTAACTGCTGACCTTCTGATCTGTAAGCCCTAGACTCTGTGGTTTAGACCACAGCGCCACCCGCGTCCCTTCCTAACTACTTAAAAAGTGATTTATTCATCAGTGAGTGCACCATCTGCTTTACAGCACCCACACACAGGGCTGTTTGTGATGCGACCCAAAAATGCATTATGCAAAAACCCTGAAGCAAGAAAAATATGCATATCAAATGTGCTTACTAAAGCATTTGAAGAGCTTTCAAAAACACAGATGCAGCAGCGGTATGGTTTCGGGAGTAGTAAGAGAATGTGAAGACCAGAGGGGGAGCAGGAGGAGAAGAAAGTAAAGGGAAAACAGCGAGGAAAGGGACTATCATTGTAGCTATGGCAGCCACAGAAGTCCCTGGATTGCCTGAGAACCACATGGACACTGGCTTGGGTTCCGCAACAGAAGAAAGGACATACACAACTGAAAACAAGTAAAATAGTGGTATAGTGTGGTTCTTCTTTGGACACGTGCAAAGGGTTGAAAAAGCAACAGCAATGTCAGCTGAAAGTTAAGGTTACTAAAAGGTCTGATCTGGAGGGCTTTTAATAGCTAGGAGCTGACACAGCTGTTATTGTTGTACCAAGTTTTCAAGCTGTTCAATTTTCAATATGAATGTTGCTGTTTTAATGGGTACAAAAATGTCTCCAGTGTCTCCCTGCTTTAAACACTTATATGCATTTTTTCATAATAATAATAATAATAATAATAATAATAATAATAATAATAATAATAATTTATTATTTATACCCCGCCCATCTGGCTGGGCCTCCCCAGCCACTCTGGGCGGCTTCCATAAAAACCAAAAATACAGTAAAATCACACGTTAAAAAATTCCCTGAACAGGGCTGCCTTAAGATGTCTTCTGAATGTCAGGTAGTTGTTTATCGCTTTGACATCTGCTGGAAGGGCGTTCCACAGGGTGGGCGCCACTACCGAGAAGGCCCTCTGCCTGGTTCCCTGTAGCTTTGCTTCTCGCAATGAGGGAACCGCCAGAAGGCCCTCAGCGCTGGACCTCAGCGTCCGGGCAGAATGATGGGGGTGGAGACGCTCCTTCAGGTATACTGGACCGAGGCCGTTTAGGGCTTTAAAGGTCAGCACCAACACTTTGAATTGTGCTCGGAAACGTACTGAGAGCCAATGTAGGTCTTTCAAGACCGGTGTTATATGGTCTCGGCAGCCGCTCCCAGTCACCAGTCTAGCTGCCGCATTCTGGATTAGTTGTAGTTTACGAGTCACCTTCAAAGGTAGCCCCACGTAGAGTGCATTGCAGTAGTCCAAGCGGGAGATAACCAGAGCATGCACCACTCTGGCGAGACAGTCCGCAGGCAGATAGGGTCTCAGCCTACGTACCAGATGGAGCTGGTAAACAGCTGCCCTGGACACAGATTTAACCTGTGCCTCCATGGACAGCTGTGAGTCCAAAATGACTCCCAGGCTGCGCACCTGGTCCTTCAGGGGCACAGTTACCCCATTCAGGACCAGGGAATCCTCCACACCTGCCCGCCTCCTGTCCCCCAGAATTCAACCTCAATCTGTTAGCCACCATCCATCCTCCAACCGCCTCCAGACACTCACACAGGACCTTCACTGCCCTCACTGGTTCTGATTTAAAAGAGAGGTAGAGCTGGGTATCATCTGCATACTGATGAACACCCAGCCCAAACCTCCTGATGATCTCTCCCAGTGGCTGCATGTAGATGTTGAAAAGCATGGGGGAGAGGACAGAACCCTGAGGCACCCCACAAGTGAGAGCCCAGGGGTCTGAACACTCATCCCCCACCACCACTTTCTGAACACGGCCCAGGAGGAAGGAGCGGAACCACTGTAGGACAGTGCCCCCAGCTCCCAGCCCCTCAAGACGGTTCAGAAAGATGTTATGGTTGATGGTATCAAACGCCGCTGAGAGATCCAGCAGAACTAGGAAACAGCTCTCACCTTTGTCCCTAGCCCGCCGGAGATCATCAACCAGTGTGACCAAGGCAGTTTCAGTCCCATGATGAGGCCTGAATCCCGACTGGAAGGGATCCAAATGGTCCGCTTCTTCCAGGCGTGCCTGGAGTTGTTCAGCAACCGCTCGCTCTATCACCTTGCCCAAGAATGGAAGATTTGAGACTGGGCGATAGTTGGCCATTGTGGCCGCATCTAAAGATGGTTTTTTAAGAAGCGGTTTAATAACCGCCTCTTTCAGTGGGTCTGGGAAGGCTCCCTCACGGAGGGAAACATTCACCACCCCACGAAGCCCATCGCCCAGTCCTTCCCGGCTAGCTTTTATAAGCCAGGATGGGCAAGGATCCAGGAGACAGGTGGTTGGTTTCACTTGTCCAAGCAGCCTGTCCACATCCTCGGAGGTAACAGATTGGAATTGATCCCACTCAACTTGACTAGACAGAGCTCTAGCACTCTCCCGCCCCAGCCCTGCTCCCACGGTGGAGTCTACTTCTTCCCGAATCTGAGCGATTTTATCTGCAAAAAACTTTGCAAAATCATTGCAGGAGAATATGTGGCCCGTACTGGGCCCCGATGTTACAGGTGGTTCCGCTAAATTGTGAACCACCTGAAAAAGTCTCCTGCTGCTGTTTTCTGCAGATGCAATAGAGGCGGTGAAGAAATTCTTCTTCGCCGTCGCTATCGCCACTTGGTAGGCTCGACGTTGAGCTCTAACCTGTGTCCGGTCAGATTCGGAATGAGTTATCCGCCACCGGCGCTCTAGCCGTCTCAACGATTGTTTCATTGCCCTCAGATCCGTGGAAAACCACGGGGCTCTCCGGGCTCCATGCAATCGGAGAGGGCACTTCGGAGCCAAACAGTCAATAGCCCTGGTTAGCTCCACATTCCAGCGGGCCACCAGGGCCACTCATACCTGTTTGCAGTCATTTGTAATCAATACACTGCTGCTTCAGAGCCACTTTTAAAATCCTGAACAGACTTCTTCACCGTGTGATCCCAGCCATTCAGGGATCACACGGTGAATGCAATGACATCACTGACCCTGGTTAACTACATTTTGAGGGCTCTGCTGATGCACAAAAACACCTGAGTTGAAAATAGTAATAACTGAGGAATGTCCCAAGAATTTTTCACACCTTTCTAAGTGGCCCCACAATAAAGGAATCACCCAAAAACTGGGATATGGAATAAAAAGTCCATGCAACTCGTTCTCCTGGTGAAGCTCAGTGCTAGCTTCTATACTTACACTGGCTACCACATCTCTATGAACTAGAACTTGGGACTGAGAGAGAAATGAAATACAAGAGAGAAATGAAAATACAAATAAATAAATATGCTCAGCCCCCTCATTACACCCAAATGCTGATACTGCAAAGGAGCAAAGTAAAAAAGTTCATTGCACTGGGTTGCAGGCTGGTCATATATTGCACTCATACTGCACAACTGGTTCTGAACATAATAGATTCCATTCTATTTCTAGGTTGTCTAACCAATACTTATTTTTCTTCACTTCTGGCATGTGTATTATTGCATTTTTTCCCTTACAGGACCATTTTCATCAGGTTTTTAAATTGTGTATGCACCATGTGCTCAGGATCCCAAAACAAACATTTGGGGGGCGGGGATGATTTCGTTACTTACTGATCCCTTTTCCATCACTCTGTTGAGCATGACAACGCCACGGCTTTTCTGTTCCCAAATCATCTCCCAAAAGTGACCACAAGTATTTGGCAGAGGCCCCTGCAAAGATACAAAGCCTTAATGTGGTACAAGTTCAGAGAACAGCAGCCTAGCAACAATTCTCTATTTCTAAACCCAACACAGGGAGTGGCTCCTCTTTTCAGATACATAAAATGTGAAGTTTTAAGTGATTTCCACCCCGCTTCATATTGTGGAGTTGCCAAATACTAATCTTTAAGGATGCAGAACTTGAAAGTTTTATAGATAGAGAACCATGCCCTTATTTCATTATTTGCTAGATAGGAATGGTAAAGAACAGTTCTAAGAAAGCTTGTCGAGAAAAAAATGAAAACGCCACTCCGCATGATAAATTTAAAACGCTTGTTCAATCAATGGAACTTACAATTCACAGAAACGAGAGACAATAAAAGCCAACTGCTAGGAAATTCAGCCATCTTTATCATTTCATGAAAAGTCTTGGCATAGCATTGACACGCAAGGTCAGGAAGAGTTTACTATTCCTGCTAGATGTTTACCCGATCCACTTTCAAAGTAACCTCTCTTCCAGGTCAAAGGTTCTTCCTTTCCCACCAGTCCCTCACATATCAACCCATGAGGTCCAATGTATTAAAATGCATCTACAAAAGACTTACTAAGGATATTAGGCTGGCCAAAATGGGAACCCTGCACTCACAAAGCTTGCAAGTGCAGCGAACTAGCCCCTTGGAAAAGAAAGTGACTGATGGCTGAGTGGCTAAAAGTCAATTCCATTAGCCCACAACTGGCATTTAATATCACCCAAATGCATGCCATATCCTGTTGCTATTCAAGTAAATAATCCAGAATAGATATTGCTAGGAATTGGGAGCCAAAGGGATTTGGATTACCCAGTCTATCCAAGTTTAGGAGGTCAGGAACAAAGGCTTCCTAGTCCCTTAACTTCTGATTAGCTGCACATGGGTACATGATTGAGCCTTAAGTACAGTGGTACCTCTGGCTGCGAACGGGATCCATTCCAGAGGCCAGTTCGCAAGCTGAGCAGAACGCAACCCGTGTCTGCGAGTCGTGATTCACTGCTTCTGCACATGACGTCATTTTGAGCACCTGTGCATGCATGAGCGGCGAAACCCAGAAGTAACCCATTCCGGTACTTCCGGGTCACTGTGGTACGTAACCTGAAAACGCTCAACCTGAAGCAAACGCAACACGAGGTATGACTGTATTACAAAGCTTATGGGGAGATGCTCAGAGCAAACGAGGGGCTGCTTCACCACTATGAATGTGGTCACACCAAATTTAACTTCTCATCCTTGCATTTCTTCTGTTTCATGCCCATCTCTGCCCACCCACAGCGTTTTGCCTCAGATGCACCCTCAACAATGCATCCTTGAACCCAGACTCTGACTTGTACCCTTGAGCAGATGTTGCCTGTTTACTTGACTCCGCGATACTGTATTCGCCCCGGCTCAATAGGGAGACTGGTCGCTCAGGAGCAGTTTATGCAAATATTCGTTAAATTTAGATGGCACTTCGCTATCTCGTTTACTAAAGAAACCAAACTTGAATACTATGTTTGTTGGATAACCGCTTTGGTACAACCAATTTAGGTTTGATGAGGCCCTAAGCTACTGAAGGTAATGGGGCCCTTTATATGTCCAGCTGTTCTTCTTTGTCAACAACAAATTGTCGTTGTTTTTTGAGTAGAATATATGTTATATGGTAATTTATGGACCTAATAGTATCTAAAGGCATTTGCCACTGTTGCTGTATGTAGGTTTTATTTTGTTTGTTTTTTATCTTATATTTTGGAAATGTATGTCCAATTCCCCCCCCTTTACATTTTTTTGGGCCCCCAAAGAGAGTGGGGCCCTAAGCTATAGCTTGTTTAGCTTATACAGAAATCCGGCACTGGTACAACACCTTGAGCCTTGTAGATCTCATTTCACATGTTTTTCTATATGGGTGAGACTTTGCTCTCAATTTTCCATGCTGTGGAGTAGGGTGAATGCACCCTATGTGATATAATCATTATGTAGCACACCAACACATGGAAGAAAAGGGACGCGGGTGGCGCTGTGGTCTAAACCACAGAGCCTAGGACTTGCCGATCAGAAGGGTGGTGGTTCTAATCCCAGCGATGGGGTGAGCTCCCGTTGCTCAGTCCCAGCTCCTGCCAACCTAGCAGTTCGAAAGCATGTCAAAGTGCAAGTAGATAAATAGGTACCGCTCCAGCGGGAAGGTATACGGCGTTTCCGTGCGCTGCTCTGGTTCACCAGAAGCGGCTTAGTCATGCTGGCCACATGACCCAGAAAGCTGTCTGTGAACAAACGTCTTTACCTTTACACATTGAAAGCCCAAAGTAAATTGAAAAGACATTCTCGGTGCACAACACAGGCACCTGGAGACTTGATACTTTACTGACTCTGTCAGTTCAGCCACATTATCATCACTATTCATGGAGTATGCACAGTGTTAGAAACTGAGATATGAAAGCCAGGAGCTAAATGGCACCTCAGACCTAGGTTATGGGTGCAACAATGGAATGTATAGGTGCACTTTTTTATAACAAGAATGCAAAGCTGGAAATGAATGAACTGCAGCTAAAATCTTGTGTTCATTTTTCACATGGTCTATTCCTTCCCTTGGCCACCCCCCTAATATTCTTAAGAGGGTCTCTTAACCAGTCTTCAGATGGAGTAGCTGGAAGTGGAGAGGCAGAAAAAGGTCCTCCTTTCCTTCCACTCTGCGGTTTTAAATTGAAATCTTGGGTGCAGTACTGCGCCCAGAGCTCCGTCGAAAAAGGCACCTAGAACAATGGGAGTTTCGAACACTGAGTGTGCATTATTAATTTGTGTAATTTTTGAATAGAGGTTACTTTTCCTTACAGATGATCCTAGTCGACTGCCACCACCCTTTGCTTTAATAAGATTTAAAGCTAAGGAAAGGCTCTTCAACTTGTCCATGGGGACTTCCTCGAGTCATCACTGGCGTTTCGCATGACTCCTCGTACAAAACTGAGACAAACAGACACGAAAAACCAAGATGGATCGAGCCCAAACAAATCAATGGAAAAGGCTTGGAGTAATTTAAAGTGCCTGGGCCAATGACAGAGGGAGGAGGCAGAGTGAAGATTCTATCAAAGGAAACAGCTTCAGAAAGAGAAAAGGACACGGCTGATCACAAAACCGACCATCAACAGGAAGGGGACTGATGCACAGCTTCCTGCACTCTGCTTTGGGGGAGCAAATGATCCTGGTTCAGTAACAACAAAGACATAAAGCTGGGAGGAGCCAAGGAGGGATGCAAAGCTCTGCTGGAAATTACCCATGCCTCCTCTCTAAGGAGATCTATTTTTGAGAGTCACAGAAGAAGAAGAAGAAGAAGAAGAAGAAGAAGAAGAAGAAGAAGAAGAAGAAGAAGAAGAAGAAGAAGAAGAACAGCAGCAGCAGCAGCAGCAGCTCCATGGCCCTTTACATGCTAGGAGGAGGATAGATACACTAGGAGGAGGGAGGACTTGGCTAGGCAGCATCAAAGTTACTTTAATCACAAAAGCATGCAGTAAGAGATGCTGAAGGAGCAATCCCTTGTTTAACTTGAATGGATTTCAGAATGCTTAAATCATATTTTGCAATTCATAATTCTGGGCATACAAATGTCAAAAAGAAAAATCCTTTGTGTAAAAGAATTTATATGCTTTTTTCATTCTTATTCCATGTAATGAAGCCGTGTAATACAAACAGAAGCAGGCCTTATAAACACATTCTTCCAAAGGGGGTCCCAGCTCTTTGGAAGTCATATTTCATGACAGCAAGTACTTCAGGGTCCAGCATTATCAAAACATTGGCAGGCCCTCTTTTCTAGATTGTCACTCTATTGACTTTCCCCAGTTCTCATATGTGAAGAAAGCAATTCTTCACACAGTGCATGGTTACACTATAGAACAGACATAGGCAAACTCGGCCCTCCAGATGTTTTGGGACTACAGCTCCCATGATCCCTAGCTAACAAGTCCAGTGGTCAGGGATGATGGGAATTGTAGTCCCCAATGCCTACTATAGAATATACTCCCACAAGAGGCAGGGGTGGCCAACTCTTGATGGCTTTAAAATAGGATTAGATTAATTCATGAAGGAAACGGCTAACTATGGCAAACTTCTCTTATGGGCATTTCTACAGCAGTGAAATGTTGCACAACAGGAAAAACAAATGCCTTTAACCAATTCTCTCTCATGCCACACACAAGCTATGCATTTATAAGATTCAAAGACCGAACAAGAGGTAAGGAAGACTATGAAATGGGTTCTCCATCCTTCCTCCTCTCTCAAGCACTTACCTGTGTGAGGATGTAGCTCCTGTTCGCCTCTTCCACTTTTATCAAACTGGCATTGATATAGTCATTATCATCCTGCTGCAGCTTAATTCGACTGTGGTCAACTGTAGAATGCACAGTAAGAAAACCACTGTGTGTTATTCACTTTATGCGAAGCAGCTTATTCAAAAAGAAGGGCTAACATCTGTCATTTCAAAATAATGAAGTATAGAACAGCACCCATTATATACGATTCTCAAGAACTCTTCTGAAAAGAGTGTGTGACTGATGCTTAATAAGATGTGTTACTAACAACAACTTAGTTTGCACGTCATGTTAACCCATAGTTAAAATAAGCTATGGTTTAATGTGAACAAGCATAGGCTCATGCTGGTGTACACTGCTGATATTGTGGGTGCTTTGACCTTTCCCACTCCTGCTGTGCTGGAAGGGAGACAAGCCACAGTTTGACTTGTAACATGCAAACCTGGGCTTGAGGTTTGTTTCCCGCAAGCTAACCACAAGTGGTAAGTGAAGAATAAACCTTGGCTTCAGCTTGTGGTTTGTTTGGAGAAACAAACCATGAATCCAGCTTGGAGTGTAACAAGAAGCCAGATAACAACATGTCTACTTTCTGGTACAGTTCATACTGATGAAATCACGGGCGTCCATGATTTCATAAGAATGAACCAGCATGCTGATCAGACACATAAAACCATAGTTTACTTTAACTATGGTTTAATGTGGTGTGCAAGCTGGACTAAAAGAGATGTTATGTTTGCATTTTCACTTTCAATCAAGATAGATATAAGCAGACCTATACCAGGCTGAAGTTGTATGCTTATTTTTCAAAGCTTTTTTTTTAGCTGTCACATATTTTTCAGAAGAGATCGGAATCTCAATAATTCCAAAACATAATCCTTCACCTGCACTGTTGCGTAGCTTTTATTCAATTAATGTTTCACCCAGCTATTATCAATAGTCAAGCCACTTTGACAGTATCTGCACTTCGTTTCAAAAGATCTGAAGTTTGCTCTATTTAGCCTACCCAGATATAGAAGAATCCCTACATTTTACAGGAAAACCAAACTGACTGGAAGCCGTTTCATCTAAAACAAACAAAAATCAATGGTGGTTACCACAAAAAGAACCCCTAAAACTGATCAGTAAGCAAAATTACGTGCAACATTATAGCTTCTATTGAGTTTTCCTGGAAGACTCAGCTGATTTTTAGTCTATTAAGTGATGGTAGAGATTTTCCAGTACATGGCGATACCGTATCTTCAACATTAATGTAGATAGGAGATCTGTGACTGAATGCACATGACTTTTTTAAAAAAATAAATCCTCATGAGATGCAGGTGGTCATTATGACACACTTGGGAGTTGAACAGCTAGAAAAGTTCACCGCGGCTTGTTTGAGAGCCAGTGCAGTCAACGTGGAGACAATTATGGATTTGAACCAGGGAGACTTAATTGCAAATCCCCACTCATCCACCTCTTAGCCAAACAGGCCCAATAATAATAATAATAATAATAATAATAATAATAATAATAATAATAATAATAATTTATTTATACCCCGCCCATCTGGCTAGGCTTCCCCAGCCACTCTGGGCGGCTTCCAAAAAATATTAAAATACTGTAATACATCACACATTAAAAACTTCCCTAAACAGGGCTGCCTTCAGATGTCTTCTAAAAGAAGTCTGGTAGTTGTTGTTCTCTTTGACATCTGGTGGGAGGGCATTCCACAGGGCGGGTGCTACTACCCAGAAAGCCCTCTGCCTGGTTCCCTGTAACCTGGCTTCTCGTAGTGAGGGAACCGCCAGAAGGCCCTCGGTGCTGGACCTCAGTGTCAGGGTAGAACAATGGGGGTGGAGACGCTCCTTCAGATATACTGGACCAAGGCCGTTTAGGGCTTTAAAGGTCAGCACCAACACTTTGAATTGTGCTCAGAAAAGTACTGGGAGCCAATGTAGGTCTTTCAAGACCGGTGTTATATGGTCTCGGCGGCCGCTCCCAGTCACCAGTCTAGCCGCCGCGTTCTGGATTACCTTCAAAGTTAGCCCCACATAGAGCGCATTGCAGTAGTCCAAGCGGGTGATAACCCATAGGGTTGTTGCAATGATAAATTGAGATAAATTGACATGGTCCTGAGCTTTCTGGAGAAGAGGTGGGTAACAAATGGAATTCACTGTTATGAATTGTGGCAACAGCCACTAGCTTAGATGGCTCTAAAGCCAATTAGACAAATTCACGTAGGACAAGGCTATTCATGGTTACATGGTACAGCCAGGTCCAGATGCAAGATTCCTCTTAAGATCAGTTGGTGGGGTAGAACAGCAAGATGGTGCTTCTGTATGCGTCCAGTGGTTGTGGACATCCTAACCAGAGTAATTGGTTAGTTCCTCTGCGAAACAGAATGCTGGATGAGAAGGCAAAGCGTTTTTACGTGATTAAACAGGAAATCACCCAGCTTTTAAACTAGCCACTAAAAATGAAAGAGACTGAGCAACAGCAGTTCTTTGCTTAACTTCTAAAAAGCTAAGTGTCTGCGCTCATTGCTTGCCTCGGAACCCAAACCCACCATTCTGGAAGCCTTTGCTTAGTGCATGGAAACAGGCTGAGCTTACTCAACAGGGAAAAGAAAACGCAACCTTCACAAGCTCACAGACACATCTCTTTCACTACTGCAGGCATTCCAGGACGAAGGTTTGATATTCCAAGGTTTATCACTGGCATGTAGAGAAAGCTGGGCATTTGGAAGGTTGGGGGCGGTGAGATGAGCAAGGTGGACATACTGCAAGTTCTCTACAGCTTTGGGACAAACTGGACTCCATCTCTGCTTGCCCCAGTTGCGAATTTCTCTGCTTTGCATGTCTGTGCCCAATTACAATGCTGGAAGACCAGCGGTAATATTATCAAAATAGCACAGAGCAACCTATTTTGAAATTGTTATTTAAAGCAACAGCAGGGTGTTGTTGTTTTAAAGTTGCATGCACATTGGAAACAATACAGTTTTACCTTGAATTGTTTGGCATTGCATCTGCACTACTTTTGTAAAGACTCCTTGAACGTATTGGGAGGGATACAGTACTTACACGGGCTGACATCTCTGTATCTGTTGCGATTTTTGTTTCTGGGAAGTTTGGCCACTTTACATGGAAAGTCACTGGCTTCATGCCTTATGTCCTAGAAGGAAATAAATTAAGAAATTTAGCTGTGCTGTAAATCTACATGGCAGTCTCAGTTCGTTCTCTGTACATTATTATTATTATTATTATTATTATTATTATTATTATTATTACTACTTTCTTTTGGTTGGTTCAGGAATAAAAAACACTGAAAGCTGATGGCTTATCACATTGCTTGATTCTGTTTCGTGGAGTCTGCAAAGAAACCATTCAAACCATTGTTCCCAGTTTTTAGATTGAATCACCCAAGGAGAATCCTTGCCATGTTCAATCTTACATTAGAGGCTGAGCAATATATATATATTTATACGACGTCACCGAAAAATGATTTTGCACAGTAAGGATTTTAGGATAGAGACCATGTTATTTGCCAGATTTCATTTGTGTGACATACAGGAGAAAGCACAATTTCACTTCCAGACCACAATTACCAGTAGTGGGTCTTGTATTAATTGCAAAATAAGTAGATAGGCAGGGATATCTCTGCCAGAACACATTTGTCCTTTGGTATCCTACATGCCACCATTTCGTAAATACGTATTAATAGCTAAGGGCTGCACATGTCTGGTTAAGATAAGAACCCAAGTTTTCTTGAGTCATCAGTGCCATGGGCTGGAGCCATAGATTTCAAAAGAATCCTTTGTATGTAGTGTGTTTTGTGCACCAAGTCAGCAGTACAGTTTAGAAGCAACGAACTTAAAAGATTTTTGTGCTGCCTTATTATACAACCAAACCTGTCTGAAATTGGATTGCACTATGTAGCAATGAAGTGTAGATTAAAAATATTAAGTAAATCAACCATTTTAAAAAATGACAGGGACTTGGTATAGGAAACACACAGCATTAGAAAAATACGGAAGACCTGGTATAGATTCAGAAACTGAAATGCAAATTGCTAGGTTTTAACTTGAAGCAGTATGAAAAAACAAGCTGGAATAAGAAAACTTAAGAAGTTCCAGGAGAGGGATCTTCCTTGCAATTGCAAAATGAACAGTAAAGCTCAGCTTAAATGGTCATCCAAGAAAATTAAACAAATTTGGCTGGCCCAAATGCATCATTTTTGACTAGGCTTGGAGTGAAGCCATTTTTTATATTTATTTTGTTAACTAAATAAATATAAGACTTACATGAACACCATGCAAGTTCACTTTGTTTTCTGTACTCAATTTAGACATAATAGAGAGTTAGTGCCAGATCCTAGTGATTTTTTTTTCCAGGAACACACACACACACACACCACTGGCAGAATATACACAGTTCTGCCAAGTACTAAACCTGCAAGTGGCCTCGTAAACCCTCTTACATTCCGAGTGTATTCTGACTTTTTATAACATTTCCCAGCACATGGTAGAATAAGTCCTCCAGTGTTAGAACTATTGCTGAACTAAAGAGACTACGGTGCAATTGCTTCTGAAGAAACTTTCCTTGGACCCAGAAGATGTGAACAGATGTCCAATGAAGGCTAACATTCCTTTCCTGGATGCAGAGTAACCAGTCAACTTCTAGACTTTCTAGATTTATTTTTGGAAGAAAAACTCCTTTGTCCACTCCTATAGATGACATGGGGTGTACAACACTGTTGATTCTCCTGGACCTCTTTGTGGCTTTTTATGCCATCAGCTATAGTACGTTTTTAGAGAGGCTGATCATGTTGGGTCTTGGTGGATCCTGCATTTCGGCTGCTCCACTCATACTTGGATGTCTGACTCAAGAAGATGGCATTTCCTCAACATTTATACTCTGGGATCCCACAGCACTCTACAGTCGTACCTTGAAAGCCAAATGCCTTGGCACTTGTACGTTTTGGCTCCTGAACTTTTTTAAAAAACGGGGTAGCCTATAAATACTGCAAAATGAAATAAAAACCAGAGCATGGAATTTCCAATTCCCTAGCCATAACGAACGCCTATGGAGGCACACCTGTCTTTGCCCCCAACCACAATAGTCTACTTCTGCATCAACTTCTGCAATAAAACACTTCATCTTGGTACTGTTGGTACAGATGCTTTGAGAGGTGAAACTACTGCTGTTCCTCTTGAGCAGGACATCTAGCTACACCCTTTGTGACAGGCAGGGGAACCAAAACCGTACGTTGACTTTTCTGTTCTTATGAGACGTCTCAACGGCACTGAGCTCATTAAGCAAAGTTCTAGTCACAAGTGGCCAACTTCTGCACCCTTGGGGAACTGGAAACATTCCCCCCCCCCCAACGTGGTAAGACTGAAAGAAAGCCCGTGCATGTACTCTGACATCAGTGAAAGGGGAGGAGGCTGTGGGATGAATGTGTTTTCCGAGAGATCTCAAGAGACAGATTGGCATCAACTCACTTCCTTCCAAGAATGAGCATGACCGACATTTATACAGAGCGTGCAGGATGAATCATTGCTTCTTCTAGATACACTTTTACTGTGATAAAAAAACCCAACCTTCTTGATTCAAGTATGGAGAAAGCCCTGCTCCAGGTGCCCCCACCAGGTGAAGTGAGGCGGGTGGTCACTACAGAAAATGCCATCTCAGTGCAGGTACCAACCTGGCTGTGGAATTCCCTCCCCAGAGATTCTTGCCTGGTACCTTCTTTATGGTTGTCCTGGAACCTGGCGAAGACTCTCTTTTTCTCCCAACAACATCTGGAGGGCAACCACATTGCCTACCCATTTGAACTGCATTTTATCTTTTATATGTCTGTGAATTGCCCAGAAGACAAGGTTAAGACTGTGGTGGCCTAGTGGTTATAGTACCAGGCTAGGACCCAGGAGAGAGGGGGCACATACCCACTACTAAGTGGGTATGGCAAGAGACAGAAGTATGTGTAGCAATAGGCGCAAATATTACCTCTGTACAGTGGACACACACCTGCACACACTTAACCTCCATCCAGAGAAGCAAGATGCATTATAGCCTAAAAAGAAAATGGTGAGGATTGTGGCCTGGGAAGAGACAGTGTTGCTGAGGAGTGAGGGTGGCCTATAGGGAGAGTCCTGAAAGCCAGATTGAGAAGGGTATTCTCTCTCTCAGTGTGTGTGTGTGTGTGTGTGTGTGTGTGTGTGTGTGTGTACACATATGCTCCCAGTCTGAGATTCCGCACTCCTGTTGTGCAGTATATCAAGGACAAAACTTACACTAGAGAAGTAATAATAATAATAATAATAATAATAAAAACGACAACAGGATTTGGGTTACTGGGGTGCAAATGTTTTAGTGCAGAGTGTAGACACTTGTTCGCTGTCCAATATCCCTCCCTGTTTAGAATACTTCTTTAGCTCTACTGTAAAAGTTGCAGCGGTCAAACATCACAGAATCGTGCTGTTAAGAGAGATCTGAGATAAGCAGACACTGATGTAACTGAATGCAGATGACCTGCAGGGAACAAAAATAGAGCTTAGGGCTTGCTGAAGTGGCAACCTTTTGTCTGGGTAGTACCACTCCCAAGTCTTCAGATGCGAGGGGTCTCACATGATTGAGTGCTCCTTCATAGAGGAGTGAATATATATACACTGGGCATACATAATCAATAATGACATATTCAAATCAACCATATGTACAATTCTATATACCTTAACACTCCTCCCTCCACAAGGTTAATTAACTTTTAATATTTTAATTGCCCCAAATTGTTCAAACCTGCCCAAATAGCTTCTCAAACCAATCCTCCTCCTCCTCATTGACCTTATACCCTTTCATTTTACGTATCTTCACAGTTAGATATTTTAAGATTATAATATTTTTTTCCGTTTTCCCCTCCATTGGTTCAATGGGAGAGGAATCTATCTATATCTATATCTATCTATCTACTCTATCTATCTATCTATCTATCTATCTATCTATCTATCTATCTATCTATCATGTCAGTCACGTTGAAAACTGGATGCCAGGGGAAACCTAGCCTAGTTCCGCCCCCCACAGATGGATTTTTCATTTTGATTTCCGTATGGAGGAGCACTGAAACGCTACAAAAAGCCGCCCAGGCGCAGGTTCACCACTTACTCCCACTGGAAACAGCCCCGCCATTCCAAGAAATAGGTGGCATTTCGAGTAAACCCCAAGTAGAAAGAAGAAGAAAAAAACCTTGAGAGGAAGAACCTCACCAACACAAGATTTCCAATGTTAAATACTTAATGTGCTTCAAGCATGAGTCACAATAATCTCATGTGCTTGAATCGTTCAGGGGGGAAAACAGACATGGCAGCAAAGTGCAGCTTGTGAATGGGGGGGGGGGAGAGGAGGTGACAGACCACTACCCCCCACCTTTCCAGAAAATCTCAACTGAATAGCTTCCCGTTTCTTTCATGAATAAGAAGCCTGATTAAAGCTGCACGAGGGTGAAGATTCATCCCTGGTCTACATGAACCTAAAGGGAACAGGCACGACTTTGTCTTGCTAGAGTCGCTATACCAAATCCTCATCAAATGATTAGGTATTGTACAAAGTATATTGGTGCTAAAATGGGTTGCTCTGTTTGGAAATTGCTCTTCCCACAGCGCCCTGCGGTGCTCACTTCCATCTCCTCTGTTCTTCTGCATTAGGCCACTGAAAGGATTGCTGTATTTTTTGCTCCGTAAGATGGACCTGACCATAAGACGCACCTAGTTTTTAGATGAAACAGTGGGCGTATGATTTTTGTGGTTCATGCTGTGGCCACACACATGTGATTTGACAGTGAGTTTGGGATAGCCCAATGCAAAAATCCTGAGTATCCATGTGGATCCGTGCTTTGTAACCGCGTTTTTGCACCATTGCTGCCCCACAAAACAGTGGATGCGTGATTTTTTAGTGCAGGCTATAGCCATGGACACGCTATGTGATCTGATGGCGAATTTGGGGTGACCCAATGTAAAAATCCTGAGGATCCATGAGCTTTTACTCCCCCCCTCCCAGGCAGCCTCCTTTATCGCTAGTGTCTCTTATCTCCCTCCCGATCGCTTGCTGATCAGCTGCTCAGCGGCTTTGTTTCAATACCCCCTTCCCTCTTTCAAAAAAAAAAAAAAAAAAGCACAATCTGGTTTTCGCCTCAGGCAATTCGGCTCCAGGGACCACACATTCGCTTTGTGAGACGCACAGACATTTCCCCTTACTTTTTAAGAGGGAAAAGGTGCGTCTTATGGAGCGAAAAATACGGTATGTGGAAGATGAGCAGACTCAGTCGTTTGCATCTATCAGAATCTGGGAGATTCAGTGTTCAAATCCCCACTGGGCCATGAAGCTGGATGGCTGATCCTGGGGCCAGTCAGTCTCTCAGTCCAACCTACCTCACAGGGTTGTTGTGAGGGTGAAATGGAGGGGAGTGGGCAGGACCATCACACACACCATGTTGAGCTCCTGGGGGAAATGTCACTTCTATTTATGGAGGAGACTTAAAAGTAGTCTTTAGAAGTATAAACACCTCTCCAAATATGATAAACATAAACAAAGCGTTTTGAGTGAAAACATTTAAACACAGTTACCAAGATTCACGATTAAAACCCCCCAGAAAGAACAATAAATCTATTTCATTTCAAGCCAACCATCCTCGTTGTAAGATCTAAAACCCTAACCTACAACCAGTGCAAACAACACACAGGAACTAAAATGTCCACCTACACTCTTTAATTAATAGGAGACTGATATAAAAACTTATTCAGGGCCCGCCCCGAGATGAAATCGGTGATTGAGCTAATTATACCTCTCAGGAAAGGGAGTTCCTTAGATATAGGGACACCACCGAAAAGACTCTGCCTCTTGTGCCTGCCATACTAATCAGACATATGAGCAGGCACACAAACAGGGACCCTGTAGTGTTTTGGTAGGCATGGCCTCCTGCATAAAAGGGACCACTAATTGTAAATTAACTCCAACATGACGGAATGCCCGATAGTTTGGGTTTTATAAAATGATAATATTTCTCTGGCAGTTCAGGTGGCAATGCTCCTGGATCCAGTAATGATGTTAGAGCCTTTATTTTATTCACCAGAACCCTTTTTATTAAGTCCATCTGATCATGAGACGCCAACTATTTCCAGACCACAGGATTTGACAATCTCCTACGCCTCTATAGCTGTAAAGATTGTCTATTTCATTCATACAGAGCTGTCCATGAATGCTCGTGCATTATTAACACAGCCACCCACCTTCTGGCGGGGCGGGGTGTGTGTGTGAAAAAGAGGGAAGCAGTATGCAGTATCACCATCTACTCAAAGCAAGGAGTGGCCACAAGTAGGTGCTCAAAACTTGCAAGGTGGGAGAGAGAAGCAACTGCAACACCAAAGCTTATGAACCAAAGAGGTTCCCTCTGCACCATAGGTAGGCAAACTAAGGCCCAGGGGCCGGATCCGGCCCAATCCCCTTCTAAATCTGGCCTGTGGACGGTTCGGGAATCAGTGTGTTTTTACATGAGTAGAATGTGTCCTTTTATTTAAAATGCATCCCTGGGTTATTTGTGGGACATAGGAATTCGTTCTTCCCCCCTCCCAAAATATAGTCTGGCCCCCCACTGAAAAAGTTTGCTGACCCCTGCTCTGCACCAACGCAGCAATTTTGCAGGATTGCAACACTCAGGCAATGTTATCCATGGGCTGCATGTTGCAGAGCTCTTTAAAACTGAAAAGAGACCTTTGTTTCTAACTCATCGTGGAATTTAAATCCCTTTAAAATAAAAAGCTCTGCAGAGGAAAAGAAGAAACAATGTTGCTTGCTAATTAACCTAGATCTGTAAAAGAATATACAGAACAAGGAAAACCATTATTTGGAATGTTCTGCTACAGCTTTGTTGCACTTTCTACTTGAGAACCTCTGCCCCTCCAAATATACCCCAATATGAAGCTATCTTTAAAAGTGTGTGTGTATATATATATATGTGTGTGTGTGTGTGTGTGTGTGTATGCGCCCAGTTTGCATATAGCACTAAGTCTTGATGAGCAAACCCAGTCCTGCAGATTAACCATGGTTTGCTTTCTGCCAATAGACCACAACTTGAGGCCACTTTTTGCTGTTAGCTTATGAACCGTGACTTGGTGTTCTGTCCAAACAGAAAGCCTTGCTTGGCAAGGCAACTCTAGGTGCTACATGAGGCAAGAAGAGCTGGAAAGGAAATGACGCTTTGCATAAACAAGCCATGACTAGTCTTTGGGATAACTAATGGTTTGTCGGACAAACCATGGTTCAGTGCTAACTGTTAATGCAGCTCTGTATGAATGAAATAGAAAATCTTTACAGCTATACAGTGGTACCTCGGGTTACATACGCTTCAGGTTACAGACTCCGCTAACCCAGAAATATGACCTCGGGTTAAGAACTTTGCTTCAGGATGAAAACAGAAATCATGCTCTGGCGATGCGGCAGCAGCAGGAGGCCCCATTAGCTAAAGCGGTGCTTCAGGTTAAGAGCAGTTTCAGGTTAAGAACGGACCTCCGGAACGAATTAAGTTCTTAACCCGAGGTACCACTGTATAGGCATAGGATATTGTCAAATCCTGTGGTCTGGAAATAGTTGGCATCTCGTGATCAGATGGACTTAATAAAAAGGGTTTCTGGCCAACAAAATAAAATAAAGGCTCTACCAGCCAGTCATATTAGTGCAGCTGTCAAAGGTTTCACATTTATGCTGGCTGACTATGTTGTTACAAACTTTTTGCCTCAACGTGGCAACGGGAGAAGACATCAATAATAAAGCACTGGAAGATAGTGAAGTCAAGCTTATTTCATGTACACCTTTTCTGCAATTACTGCACTCAAAGTGGGGTTGCAACAGATAACAAATGTTGCAACTTAATGATTCAGTTCATTACAAAAACTGATAAATCAAAAGCAAAGGCAAGTATCAACACAGCACTTAATTCAAAATAATCCATTGTACTAAAATTTCTGAGACTAATTGTGACACAAAGTCTCAATTCATTTAACCAATCTAGCAAAAAACCCCGAACAAACTCAGCAGCAACAAAAATATAAATGAATTAAGGTACTGAAATGGCAGCAATAAGGGCACATATTCAGGTAAAATGACTATCTAAAGTGGTGAAATTGCAGCCAGGGGAGGGGAGGGGGGCCTGAAATCACACAATAACCTTTAACCCCAGTAAGTAGTCAGAATGAAAGAATTATTTGGCAAGCAGGAGACAGAGCTACCGTATTTTTCGCTCTATAAGACGCACCAGACCACAAGACGCAAATAGTTTTTGGAGGAGGAAAACAAGAAAAAACATCTTCTGAATCTCAGAAGCCAGAACAGCAAGAGGGATTGCTGCGCAGTGAAAGCAGCAATCCCTCTTGCTGTTCTGGCTTCTGAATCTCAGAAGCCAGAACAGCAAGAGGGATCGCTGCGCAGTGAAAGCAGCAATCCCTCTTGCTGTTCTGGCTTCTGGGATAGCTGCACAGCCTGCATTTGCTCCATAAGACGCACATACATTCCCCCTTACTTTTTAGGAGGGAAAAAGTGAGTCTTATAGAGCCAAATATACGGTAACTCTTCCTTCGCACACCAACAAACATCCACACAAACACATGATTAGCAAGACTGCCGATCAGATAAAGTTTTGTGTGAAGTTCTTAGGAGAGAAAGAGATAAACTCTTACAATGAACAATGGATACCGAGAGTTTTGATTCTTGCAATTATTTTATCACACTGCTTCGCATTTGCTTGACTACACAGCTCTACTTGCTAACATGGCAGGGAAAGTAAACAAGCAACTGTGACCTTACCCCTACAACCGTACCCTTGCAATGTGGTGTTCCTAGAAAGCCCCTTGCTGCTTCAAGTCCTAGAGAAGTAATTTGACGCACGCATGCGAATTAATGTGAGCAGCCATTCAGGGACCACATTCAGCAGGCCTAAGTGCTGAAACACACAAGCCTCAGTATGCAAACTAGGTAGAACCATTAAATCATGTCAGCACTTGGAAAGAGGTTAATGCAGAACCCTTTGCTCCTTTCCTAGTCATCACACCATGTTGAAACCGGAGAAGTCACTGCTCATCCTCAAGTCTGCCATCTTTGCCAGCTTATGACGGTAAGGGCACACAGATGGGCTGTCAGCACCCCTGCCCTTCTTATTGTGAAATGGCCCAGTGCTGGGAACTTTCCAAAGCCACATGAGCATTGCCTGGAAGCTTTGCAAATCTTATTTTCGGCAGCTTCAGGAAGCTGGAGATAAGGTATATACGACTGCCGGGTTTTAATAAAATAATACGTTTGAAATGGTAATCTATTGTTCTTCATTGCCCAACTTTTGGGATGCAAACAAAAGATCAATCAATCAATCAGATTTCAAATATTCTGACCAAGCCTTGTAAATGCAAGTGAAAGCACACAATAAAGAAGCCCAGGCAAAGGAACCATTTCAAACATTTGTGTGAATATGCAATTCAACTGTCTTCTGTAATACACAGTACTGTATTTCTGAATGAGATACTACTAGTTTTAGTCATACAGGAGTTTCGTAGCTTGCTCTAGTGGTGTAGAGCTTGCTGTTTTAAATGTGTTTTATTGCTTTTATGGTATGGTGTTACAGCAGGCGCTCAGGTTGTGAACGTGATCCATGCGGGATGCACGTTGCAACCCGCAGTATCCGCAACCTGCAGCGGCGTGTCTGCGCATGCACGGGTTGCGATTTGGCGCTTTGCGCATGCGCGACCGCCGAATCCTGGAAGTAACCCATTCCGGTACTTCTGGGTTTCGGCAGTTCGCAACCCAAAAAAATGCAACCTGAGGTATGACTGTACAGTGGTACCTCGGGTTACATACGCTTCAGGTTACAGACACTTCAGGTTACAGACTCTGCTAACCCAGAAATTGTGCTTCAGGTTAAGAACTTTGCTTCAGAATGAGAACAGAAATCGTGTTCCGGCGGCGCGGCAGCAGCAGGAGGCCCCATTAGCTAAAGTGGTGCTTCAGGTTAAGAACAGTTTCAGCTTAAGAACGAACCTCTGGAATGAACTAAGTACTTAACCCGAGGTACCACTTTACTGGTATTTTTATGGTTGCACCCCATATTGGGATCATTATGATGAACAGCAGCCTACACGTTATTTCAGATAAATAAACTAAAATGTGCCTACTCGGCTTGTTAGTGCCATTATGCCCACAAGTAGCACATGTTCTTTTGGCTGGCATGGAAGACTGCCCCCAAATACCAAGGTAATCACAACAGATTCTCTACTGCGCAAACACAGAGAAACAAAAGGACACAAAAGCTGGTCAGAGCACAGAGACACGAAGTAATCAGCTAGAACAAAAGCTATCATGCTTCCTAATTCCGGCTGCAAGCTGAAGAGAAGAAATCTACCCCAGCAAACAATGCCCATTGTTCAACGAAAAGCCCATGCTTCGCTTGGTCCCTGGCATCTTCAGCTTGAAAGGATCTCATGTGAAGGGGCTGAGAGAAAGACCTTGGACAAATAGCAATGGCAATATGAACTGGCTCTGTGCAAGATACCCAGTGAGGTAGGTTAGGATGAGAGGCAGTGAATGGTGGCTGAGTGGGGATTTGAACCCTGATCTTCATGGTGGCTGAGTGGGGATTTGAACCCTGATCTCCTAGAGCCTAGTCTAAAACTCTAACCACTACACCACCACTCCCTTTTTCAATGCAGACTTAGAATCAAACCATGCACAGCAATAATCATGCAACTTGCTGGGATAGCTCAGTTGGTAGAGCATGAGATTCTGAAGCCTAGGGCCATAGGTTTGAGCCCCACCTTGCGCACAGGTTTCCTGCATTGCAGGGGGTTGGACTAAATGACCCTTGGGTTCCCTTCCCAACTCTACAATTCTACGATTCTATGACTGGTCATGGTGTGTTTATTTAAACACACACAGCAGTAGTGGGAAGGGGCTTTATCACGGCCCACCTGCCGCTGCAGTTACTAATTATGTAATTATTGTCCTATGTGTTCTGGCCCTCAATAACAAAGGATAACCCAGTTTAGTGTGGAAGGCATATATCTGGGCTTCCTCTAGAGGGGTTACTAGATTAATGAAATGAAAGTTTCCTATATAACAGAAAGGTGTGGGGTATTTTTGGGAGATCCCTATGTCAAATCTGTGTGGGCTGGTGGTTGCTAACTGAAGTTTAGTTCTGTTCTCTTAGGAAAGCTCACCACAGTTGCTTCTAAGTTAAGAGTTAAGAAAAGTTGATAGGTGAATGGAAGAGAGAATATTAGCTTGCTCAAGTTAGTTTACAGATCTCTAAACATGTTCACTGCTACACTTTAACCAAATTTCGCCCAATGAATCATCATCCACAACGGCGCATACCACTGCGATTAGCTATGAACGAATGCCACAAAATAATCAAAACACGATCCACGTTAGGTGTTTGTTGTCTACCATGGTAATACGTACAATTCAAACGACAGAAAAGGCATCTAAATGTGTGAATTGCTCCCAGACCCAAACCACCCCGACAACAGCTATTATTTCTGTTCAGGGGCCGCCATTACAAAAACTCCTCAATGTGCATTTGTTAGTAAAGGGCCAGGGCTTTATTTAAACAGAAACACATACCATATTTTTGGCTCTATAAGACTCACTTTTTCCCTCCTAAAAAGTAAGGGGAAATGTGTGTGCGTCTTATGGAGCGAATGCAGGCCTCGCAGCTATCACAGTAGCCAGAACAGCAAGAGGGATTGCTGCTTTCACTGTGCAGCTGTTCTTGCTTCTGAGATTCAGAATATGTTTTTTCTTGTTTTCCTCCTCCAAAAACTAGGTGCGTCTTGTGGTCTGGTGCGTCTTTTAGAGCGAAAAAATACGTATATTCTGGCTCATTCGGCTTTACATGTACCTTTTTGAAAACACAAAACGGTTCAGATCTTACATCTTTTGTTACAACAACCTTGCATTTCAAGGGATTTCTCAACTTCAGCTGAATGGGGAAGGGTAAGGACTGTGGTGGTCTTGAAAGAACAAGAACAAACGCTTCGTTAGGACATTCCAAAATACCCAGCGGTGATGAAAGAAAAGTGAAGAAACAACATCTGACGCTCAATCCCACCAGTCCTTCTAAGTGCTTACAAGTCAGATGTGAGCAGACAGGAAGAGCGGCAGAGGGGGGGAACTGGCAACACTATGTCCATGTTTGGACAATCAACTCTTGGCTTAACCAGTGAGAGATTAACAAACTCTCCCGCACATTCATGCAGCTGCTTCTGCTGATCTGCTGGATCAGGCCACTGCCCCATCGAGTCCAGCATCCTGTTCTCAGAGAGGCTAACCAGATGCTGGTGGGAAAGCCCAGCCCAACAGCACTCTCCGCTCCCATTGGGTTTCAGCAACTGGGATTCAGAACCCTTACTCCTCCGACTATGGGCTTAACCTTCGCCCAAGCAGAGAAACAGCATTGTAGCCGGTGTTTGGAATTAGCCAGGCACCAGGAGCATTTTTGTACCGGGCTATCAGCCACTTGTGACCCGGTGAAGATGCCTGAGTGCCAGAATAGCACCATCTGGAGGTACATGCCCGGGGAATCCTTGGACCTTGGCTGTTTTCACACTCCAAAACAACAACAACAGCAAACCTATGGTTATGTGAAACATAATCAACACACAAGAGAAAAATAACTACCAAACTTTTAATAGACATCTGAAGGCACCCTGTTTAGGGAAGCCTTTAATGTCTAATAGCTTATTGTATTTTAGTGTTTTGTTGGAAGCTGCCCAGAGTGGCTGGGGAAACCCAGCCAGTTGGGCGGGGTATAAATAATAAATTATTATTATTATTATTATTATTATTATTATTATTATTATTATTACTACTACTACTACTCCTACTACTACAAGACGTAACCGGCTGTACTTTTGAATAAATAAGGTATACTATTCATTGTATCAAGTTGTAGATTTCAACGGAAGTCTCATAAAGTTCAACAAAAAAAAGCAGAAGACCCAGTGGATCAGTTCATGCATAAGGTCCATACACGTATAAGTGTCTATTCCACCTGTCTGTTCCTAGAGTCCAATAATCCACATGAAGGGTTGTTACGGTTCCACAGAATCCTTTCACAGAGTCTAAGACAAGGATTTCTGGAATATTAGCCTTGTTTCGCCATCCTAGGCTTCATCAGTAGAACAGGCTCATATGTAATATTACAGGATGGTGGATCTTATAGCATAGTAGTGGTTGACTGTTTTCACACCCCGGCAACAAATCCTGTAGAATTCTATCTGTTATATTTTATCCGCACAACCAGAATGGATTTCAGGAACCATAAAGTCGTAGGGGGAAAGTAGGGGGCCGCCTGGCCCCCCCAATGCCTATGCATTCTGTTCTGGCGACTGTAACCCTGGTTTAAGGAGTCATTTGGTGCCTAGCTTATATATCTGAGCTTCTAACACTGCCATCAGTCCCAGCCAGCATGGGCCAATGGTCAGGGTTGATGGAAGTTGAAGTCCAACAACATATGGAAAACCACAAATTGCTCATCTCTGCCTTATAACATTCCCGAGTTTACACAATCAGATTATTTGCACCATTCTCCAATTATGAGGGAGGGGGAACTGTCACCGAACGATGTGCTTGTTAGAATCTATTTTGTGCAAGTTTCACTTGTCTGTATTTAATTAATTCCCATTAAAACCCTTTCCTTTTAAAAACAGAGAGGGCTTTTTCTTAAATAAAAAAAAATCCTAACACACCCCATTGATTTTTATCTGCCTTAACTCCACACCCCAGCCCTTCCCCAGCTCAGAAAGTATGTGATGGAGGTGGAGAGGAGAACACAGGATATCTCTAAGTCAATGTAACTAAAATTCCCAAGTCACTCACACAAAAAGGACTAAAATATTTTTTTGCAAATGAAAACTGCATGTGTTGCTATTTGCAACATCGAGCAGAAACCCGTGCCAGAAAAAAACAAACTATCAGCTCGTTATAGCATCAAGATTAAATAACTAATTCAACTATTCAGTTCAGCTCCAGATAGACTAATGAAGTCCAGAACCAGAGCTGAAACTGCCTGTTCAAATTTATGTCTATACGGTTGCAGCCCAGCTCTAGCGTGTATCTGAGAACCTCTGGCTCCATTTGGCTCCTCAAGTCTCAGGAAATATATCCTCAGGCAAGTCTGCCTGAATTCAGATAGCCTCAGGCAAGTCTGCACAAGTTCAACTTTTGAGACTGAAGAGCCAGGGAAAGGGGAGGGGAAACCAGTGTGGCTGAAATATAGCCTATGGTACGAAGGTGAACATCACATCTGTTTGCTGGGAGCAGCCGCCGAGACCACATAACACCGGTCTTGACAGACCTACATTGGCTCTCAGTACGTTTCCAAGCACAATTCAAAGTGTTGGTGCTGACCTTTAAAGCCCTAAACGGCCTTGGTCCTGTATACCTGAAGGAGCGTCTCCACCCCCATCGTTCTACCCGGACACTGAGGTCCAGCACCGAGGGCCTTCTGGCGGTTCCCTCACTGCGAGAAGCCAAGTTACAGGGAACCAGGCAGAGGGCCTTCTTGGTAGTGGCGCCCTCCCTGTGGAACACCCTCCCACAAGATGTCAAAGAGAACAACAATCACCAGACTTTTAGAAGACATCTGAAGGCAGCCCTGTTTAGGGAAGCTTTTAATGTTTGATGTATTACAGTATTTTAATATTTTTTTGGGAAGCCGCCCAGAGTGGCTGGGGAAGCCTGGCCCGATGGGCGGGGTATAAATAATAAATTATTATTATTATTGTCCTGCTCGCTTTGGCATCTGGCCTCCAACCCCATCCTGGCTGACAGCATGTGGCCCCTGGAAAGCTGCCCATGAGAAAATGTGGCCCTCTGGGTGAGAAGGGTCCCCCTCCCCTGGTTTAAGGGTTTCTCCTTCCAGAATCAAGTCACCTACATACAATATATTTAAAGAATATGGTTTCCCCTAAAGAATACCGGGAGCAGTAGTTTTAAAGGTTGCTGGGAATTATAGCTCTTGGAGTAGCAAACTACGGTTCCTAGGATACTTTGGGAGAAGTGACACAACCTAAATGTATTGTGTCGATGTGACATAGCTCTAAAGCAGGGTTTCCCAAACTTGGGTCTTCACTGGGGGTTTTTTAGACTACAACTCCCATCATCCCTAGCTAAATGGTCAGGGATGATGGGAATTGTAGTCCAAAAACAGCTGGAGACCCAAGTTTGGGAAACCCTGCTCTAGAGCTATGTCACATCTACACTTGGGTCTCCAGCTGTTTTTGGACTGCAATTCCCATCATCCCTGACCACTTGTCCAGCTAGCTTGGGATGTTGGGAGTTGTAGTCTAAAAAAAACACAGGTGAAGATCCAAGTTTGGGAACACCTGCTCTAGAGTTTCTCCTTCTCCACTAACAAATTCCTAGGAGGCAGCAGTGTTATTCTGCTGCAGAAAACGTAACCACAGATAGTATTATGACGCCTTCAGGACTAATAGACTTAAAGACTAATCCTATGGCGATATCCGCAGGGATGAGCAGCTTAGGATCTCTGCAGATCTCTGGTTCAGCTGGCTGATTAAGTGCCCTATGCCAGCTCAGTCAAGGTTTTTGTTTTTTGTTTTTAATTAGTTTTTATTAAACATTTTCTTGTGAAACAACAACAAAACCAAAAAAAGGTACATATAGTGTGTCCACTTTCAATCCGTTTACATTCGGCATGAAACACTGTGGTCATAGACATTATGTGGTGGGGGAGAAGAGAGATTGGGGGGGGGGGGAGAAAACAATCCTTTGTCCCATTGCACAGTGTTTGTGCTGGGCTTTTGTGTCAGCGTCAGGCAGGGGTGTGTGTGTGTGTGTGTGTGTGTGTGTATATATGGGGGAACTGAGAGAGATTGGGGGGCCCAGAGCTTGGTTGGTTGTTCGGTTGGTTGCCCTATGGTTTCTCTGTGTGCGGGGTGTGTATGTTGTTGAGTCAGATAAACATACAGTGGTAACTCTGGTTACGTACTTAATTCATTCTGGAGGTCCGTTCTTAACCTGAAACTGTTCTTAACCTGAAGCACCACTTTAGCTAATGGGGCCTCCCACTGCCGCCGTGCCGCTGGAGCACGATTTCTGTTCTCATCCTGAAGCAAAGTTCTTAACCCGAGGTACTATTTCTGGGTTAGCGGAGTCTGTAACCCGAAGCATATGTAACCCGAGGTACCACTGTATTGATTTGTACGCTGGTTGGGTTTCTTTTTTTGGAGGGGGGGGGTTTGCTCAGTCAAAGTTAAGCCGGCACAAATTCTCTGTACTGGCTCAGCTGACACTCGCGGTGCCAAGAGTGGGACAAGTTCTCCAAAAGCGGTATTCCGGGGGCAGGACTAAGGGTGAGATTTAGGCTGAATCCTAAACCCATCCAGCTCAGTCATGTGAGCTGGGAACCCACCTCTGGACACCATTTTTAAGGCTTGCTTTCCCACTGCCAGGGCTTAGGCAGAGCAGCAACCCCACTGCTGAACAGGGGGTGGATCTGGTGTAGATTTACACCAGCTTAACTTACACCGGCTTGCTCTACGCCGGGGGTTGGACTAGATGACCCTTGGGATCCCTCCCAACTCTTGTGATTCTATGACAGCGTCTTGTGCATAGGATTGCTCACTAAGTGCGGATAACGGTACTATAGAATCTAGAAGGGAACGAGAGTCAAGTTCCCAAAAACTGATGCAGATTCTTGCATTCCGTTCTACGCACACGATTATATATGCAGATAAACTGAAAAGCCGAGAGGAAAGAAGTATCCAAGGATTCCGAAAGTTGGCTACGTCCTAATAAGAAAAGCTCGATTTTAAAAATGTATAAAACTGCTGTCCAAGAAAGAACACAGCATTTGACAGGGGAGTGGGAGGGGTAATAAAAGAGAGGGATAACAAGGAATTGCTTCAACATTTTATTTATGCAATTTGTGCCATAAAAGCTATTAAAATTTCTGGATGCAGAGATCTGTAGCCGTTTTAGAATTGCATACCTACAAATAATCATTCTCTTGTGACACACACTGTACTCTTGCACGGTGCGAAAAACCCTTCCAATACAAAGCCATATGCAACAGTTTCAGCGGACAACTGCGGCAGAACACTGAAGAAAATCCACTGACTATTTTTTAAAAAATATATATATTTTATTTTATTATTATTTTAGTAACAATAAAAGCTTCCCATTGCATCCCAATGAAGTCAACAATTTGGTAATGCACTGAAGGCATCAACAGGAGAGAACAGAGACATGTTTCCATAGAACCTTTGGGTTCTATTACATGACTATTAATATAGGTCTTGTGTGGTCAGGTATAATTCGCCCACATAATTGTATTTATAACTCTACTCCTAAGCTGAGAAGCCTTCCAGAGTGGCTAACAGACTTGCACCAAATTTCACAATCCAAGAGACACAGCACAAAATGAAAAAAGGAGGAGGAGGGATGAGGGTAAACAAGGAAACTCATGAACCAATTGTTAAAAGTTACAAAGTCACTGTATGGATGGAAATAGCTTTGATGGAAACAGCTTTGTAAGAGGAAGAGCCAAAACAGTCAAACCATTATCAGGACTGGCAGAGAACAGGGGGCGGGGGTGGGGTGGGGAGAGAGAGAAACACCATGTATTTGATGCTGTGAGTGGTTAATTTCAAGCAGTGCCATCATGTTAAACCCCCTTTTACTTATTAAAAAAGGAAATCAGAACATTTACACACACAGACACAAAATTAATTTTCTGGCAAGTATCTAATACAGTGGTACCTCGGGTTAAGAACTTAATTTGTTCTGGAGGTCTGTTCTTAACCTGAAACTGTTCTTAACCTGAAGCACCACTTTAGCTAATGGGGCCTCCTGCTGTTGCTGTGCCGCCGCCGCATAATTTCTTGAAGCAAAGTTCTTAACCCGAGGTAGTATTTCTGGGTTAGCGGAGTCTGTAACCTGAAGCATCTGTAACCCGAGGTACCACTGTATTAGCATCCTAATCAAAGCCAGCATGGGTAGCCAGTGTGGCATATGACATTAAACATGCTTCTTGGCATGCATAGAAGCAGAATGTAACAGTAGTACTTTAGCTCAATGCAGCTTTTTCCACAATCACCATTAAGGTCACAGCTCAGACTCATGCTTAGTCTGCAGAAGAACAAAGCTTTAACCCTTAGCATTGCTAGGCAGGGCTGGGGGAAAACTCCTCTCTGAAATCTGCCACTCACTGTAGGTAATTCTAAACTTCATTTAGCTTGTAGCTTTGAGTTGGAATTGTTTAAAGCACTGCTGAAGTTTTCAGACAACTACACCGAGCAGCATCATGAAATGCGGGGCACGTCAAACGGAGATTAATGTATGTCTGTAGAAGCGAAGGCAGCTGGGCTGCAACTGTCTATTAACAAAGGAGTCTGTGAAACTGTTAAGATGAGAGCAGGACAATTGTCTCTTTCACAGATCATATTCTTCCATCCGCCAGTATAAGCTTCTGCAACGAAGAGTATCTGAGTACGAGGAATGCTGCCTGTTTCGCACCAAGAACAGCTGATTCGTTTCATACTTATCGCTGGACAGATGAAATATATATAGATCAAATGAAAACTAAAGTTCACTAAATCACATTAAAACACCCCAGGCAGTGCATAATAATTGCAAAAGCAAAATAAAACAGGCAGCTAGATGGAGGGGTACAACCCTCATGTCACCTATTGGGCTGATTTTAATTTTACCCAAGTAAATAAAAGCACTGTAAGGTGCACAAGTAAGGTCAACATCAAAAAAACAAAGATCATGACCACGAGGCGCATCACCTCCTGGCAAATAGAAGGGGAAGAAATGGAAGAAGGGAGATTTTACTTTCTTGGGCTCCATGATCACTGCAGATGGTGACAGCAGTCACGAAATTAAAAGGCGCCTGCTTCTTGGGAGAAAAGCAATGACAAACCTAGATAGCATCTTGAAAAGCAGAGACATCACCTTGCCAACAAAGGTCCGTATAGTTAAAGCTATGGTTTTCCCAGTAGTGATGTATGGAAGTGAGAGCTGGACCATAAAGAAGGAAGATCGCCGAGGAATTGATGCTTTTGAATTATGGTGCTGGAGGAGACTCTTGAGAGTCCCATGGACTGCAAGAAGATCAAACCTCTCCATTCTGAAGGAAATCAGCCCTGAGTGCTCACTGGAAGGACAGATCCTGAAGCTGAGAAGAGAAGACTCCCTGGAAAAGACCCTGGTGTTGGGAAAGATTGAAGGCACAAGGAGAAGGGGACGACAGAGGATGAGATAGCTGAACAGTGTTCTCGAAGCTACCAACATGAGTTTGACCAAGCTGCGGGAGGCAGTGGAAGACAGGGGGTGCCTGGCATGCTCTGGTCCATGGGGTCACGAAGAGTAGGACACTACTAAACGACTAAACAACAACAAGGTGCACAAGTAATGGAGTGGCCATCAAACCAGTCTTCCCTCAGAAGCCATTCCAGAACAAGAGCAGCACCAAGAAAGTCCTAATCAGCTGGCAGAAAACCCTTAACAGGAACAAGGAGAAAAGAGCTTCCATGCTGCAAGAGATTAATGCACTTATTATTCAATGGAGCACAACCTCCTCTCCAACAGCATGCCCTTGGAATCAAGCTCCCTTCAGTTCAGCAGAACTTGCTTCCCATCGTGCATGTTCAGGGTGCCCCTTTTCTTCTCCAGCCTCGGAGAAAAATTATATTTCCTTTTGCATATTTTCACCATAAACCTTTATGCCTCAGCGGCTGTGGTCTCTGCTCATGCCTAATTCATACACTTGCTGTCAAAAACCCTGTATAAAAAAAAATAACGACGTGCTATAAATTTACCAATATCAGGCACGCTACTTAAGCAACTTTGCAACATCTGGGCGGGCCAGGAAATAATTTGCAAGGCTGGAGCAGAGAGTTTCGTAAGGATCCACCGGCACACACTCTACTAAGTGTGGCCTCAACATGCCAATCAGGAGATGGGGAAACTCCAGGTCACAGAATAAATAAGGCCTGCCAGGGGCCCTATTTTGGCCTGTGAGGGTGCCAGGCATAGCACAGGTAAAGCTGCAGATAAAAATGGATAACCAAGGCTTGCCAGATCCAGTCCTGCTCCCCCCTTTGGTTACCATTAAGGGTTTGCAATATGAACTGTAACTGCAACCCACACATTCCCAAGTGACAAAACTCAGATTTCTCTCCATTGATTTATTCTAACCGGAATAGCCCATCAGGGACAATCAGGGGGAATTTAACCCACAAAACATCTGCACAAAAGCTCATGCTACAGAGGACTACCACTGTTATTTGGATGCAAGGGGTGGGGGGGGTGGGGAGAAAGCATCTTGTTTACACTGCACATTTGTGGCAGAAAGAAACCACGATAACGTCTAGCAAGATGTTGTTGTTCCCCTGTTGTGTTCATAATGTTATGTTCAAACCTCCAATAGGTCTGCAGGTTTGTCTGTGTTCATAAATAACATTCATCTTATACCAACACTGTGGGTAATCATTGCTATCAACAACACTTAAGAGTATTCAAAGCATTTCGCATAAATTATCTTATTATAAGCCTTGCAATAGCCCTCAACAGTAGATCAGTATCACCGCCACATGGCAGATGCAAGCAGTCTGTAGCAAGCTGAGTGGTCTGAGTACATGTTTGCATTCTGTAAAAATGAGAATCCCATTGATCCCAAATCCTCTTTCCCTCTCTACATAAGCATGAACGATTTTTCTTTGTTCATGTTTTAATGATTACTACGGGTGGCATTTGAGGCATTGAAATCAATGTACTTAAGTTATTCATGACTCTACAAATCCACAGTTTAACAAGTTGTGAAGAGGAGGAGGAGAAAAAGCAGGTGCTTGATAAAACCTTGTCACTGACTACAAAAACAAAATTTAAAAAGTGCACATCTGGTCACATTGTTAAAAGCTGCAAGGGTTCATCATTTAAGAGAATCAAGATTCAAAAAATAAATTAAAGCTGAACTTCATAATTGATTTCCAGCAGAAAACCAATAGAATAAGAGGCACTGAATATCGTTTGTTCTTGTAAATAAATCTGGAAACCAGATGGTAAGTTCAGGCTCCAGTTTTCTATGTGTGCTTACCTGAGATCAATGGGGCTTACTTCTGAGTAAACTTGCACAGGATAAAGCTGTCATCACAACAACTTGCAGAGGGCACTTGTGTTTGCCACAGCAAACACAACAAGCTGTCTTATGACACCTTGAAGATTTAACAGATACCTCTGAGGAGTAGAAAGCTATTTTTTTCAGATGGAACTGATGAGAAGTAGATTCAAGTCCACAAAAACTTGTGTTGCAATGCACGTGGTACGTCACTCTAAGGTGTCACAAGGCTTTTGTTGTGAACAGCATAAACCAGGCATAGTCAAACTCAGCCCTCCAGATGTTTTGGGACTACAAATCCCAATCACCCCTGATCACTGGTCCTGTTAGATAGGGATGATGGGAATTTTAGTCCCAAAAACATCTGGAGGGCCGTGTTTGCCTATGCCTGGCATAAACTAACACAAGCATACGGTGTGCTTCTGGATTGCACGGTCAAGAGAAACAGTTTTTCAGTCATTCTTTCCCCCTTCATAAACAGTTTTACATATTCAGGGGTTGCTAATATGGCACCCACCGGTCCCAGTAGGCCTTGAAGTACCACCTATGACGCCCATGAGAGGTATCAGTAAGCATACAGTACCATCAAACACTCACAATGCCCCAGAGTCTGTTGCTCTGTTCAGTTCCTATTTGCAATGGCTTGGCCTCTCTTGCATTGAACACACATCCTAAGACATACCCACATTTACTTGGTTGCCAGGACTGGACACCAATCCTTTTTCTGATCTGCCCATGAGAGAGGTGCAAAGATCTTCTCTCTGTGAGCAATCCTGGTGGTGGCTGAGATGTGCCTTTCCTCCCACTGATATGAGGGGGGAGGGGTTACAGTGCTTGCACCATTTCGCAGGCCTTCTCTCTCCTCCCCCACCCCGCCACTCTTGTAGCAGCCATTTTGTGTCAGGCCACGCATCCCACGGCAGCCATTTTGTGCCAGTGCTGACAGTGTGCTCCTCTCAAGATTCCAGATGTGCTCACCAGCACAGAACCTTTAGTGACCCCCCCGATGTATGTCATCACCTACGGTAGAGCATCTAGGGTAGAGCAAAAAAAGTGTGACGCTTCGTTAGTCACCGATTTGAAGATTTTTCATTTCTCTTCATCTTGTGAGGAATTATATATTGTTAAATTTTCTACCTTCCCTGTAGAGATTAGGCATTTGGGGTGGCTTGGTTCGTGAAGGTTCAATTAGCATGTTCTTTATTTCCCTTTTATAGCAACATACTGTGATGGGAGTGCACAGCTGCTGATCATTCAGAAATGTTCTGAAACCTTACTGCACTCCTCCAGCTTCGTTCTTCCTTTCAAAGCTATGAACTTATTTAGGCTACAACATTCTGTTCTTTCTGGAAAGTTAATAGAACTAGCTCTCCAGTTTTTTGTTCAAAAAATATCTTTGAAGATCTTTAAATGATGACTTTCCCAAATGATGGAAACGGTCCCATTAATCCAATAATGTCCGGCTTATTAGAAGGGGTGAGCTCTTCCTAGAAGATCTCTATCGCTGTACAACTTAGAAACATGGGTATTGTAAGGAAAAAAGAAGGGCACAGAACCCAGGAAACCACCTTACGCAGAGTCAGGCCATTAGTCCATCCAGCTCAGTAAAGCCCATACTGACTGGAAGTGGCTCACTATAGTTTCAAGCAAAGTTATCTCCTTGCCGTACCTGGATATACTGGGGAATGATCTTGAAACCTTCTACATGCAAAGCAGATCTCTAGCAATGAGCTATAGCCTTTCTGCAGACAGACTAAGGACATGCTTCTGGGTCACGGTGCAATTCTGCAGAGCCTGGTCAAAAAATCCAGGGCATGAAGCTTGGGTTACAGTAACGCATTCTATTTAGGGCTGCTCTTGAGAACTGAATGGGAACTTGAGATAGTCCAAAATGTGACCGCTCAATTACTGGAGTAGATCATCCAGTCGAAACTATATTTCAACAGTTCTCGGGGGTTTGGACTGGCTGCCAGCTTGTTTCTAGTTCTTGTGAATGACCTACAAAGCCATGAAAGTCATGTGACACTCGGGAGTGCCTCTCCCTACACAGTCCTGCCCATACGCTACTATCTGATGGTGAGGCTCTTTTCAGTGTCCCACCAGGGTTTTCTACAGTGCTATATATAACAGGACCTTCTCTGTAGTGGCACCCCAATTAGGGAACTCTCTAATGTCTGAAATCTGGCCGGTACCTACTATGGTACCCAGCTAAAAACCTGATTTCTCAAGCTTTTGACTGTTCAGCTGAAGCCTTTAGATATTATGAAGTTTATGATTGTTTCAATTTTACATCAGTGCCACCTGTTTCTTTTGCAAATGGATTATGCATAATATATACTTTTATTATTCTGTGTCCTAAAATCTTAGGATAAAGGGCAGGCTCTAATTATTTTAAATAAATGAAAATGAATTTCTGACAGGTGTTCCATACAGAGTGACAGCCCTATTAAGAGTTCTCTAGGGCATTTATGAAGGGGACGGCAACTAGTCAGAAACAGAATGCGGCCAGTTTTGTACATCTGCTCTTGATACCACCAGAGCTCCTGGGGCAGGCTCACTTTTCACTGTGTGAAGAACAAGGGCCAGGAATTGAACGGTAACTAAAGGATAGGATGAGCTGGTCATACCTGCAGGCTGAGAGTTAGCCATCATTGTATTAACCCCCACAAGCACATTATACTAAGGTGCTCAAGAAAGTTTTAAAAAAATGCTAGCTGCATTTAGGAGCTTCTTATGTAATATTTGCCTTTACTATTATCAACACTCACTTTGTTGGGCATTAAGGTGCCACAGTTGTAGTTTTGGGTTATGTGCTCTTTACATAACCAGCAAATTTCAAGCTAGCCTACATATTAAACTTGGCCTGCTTAGCCTTTCCTCCTTTTGGAATTGCAATTTACAGCTGCTTAAAGTTAAAATCAAGCCAGGGGAAATAATACAAGACGAAGCACAAAAATAATAAAAGATGAGGCAGCTTCCCTGTTTCAAATCTTCACGCATTTTTGTCATCCCATCCCTCTGTAACCACGAGGAATAAACTCCTCCCCAACCTGATTATAAAAAGAGAGTTCACTGTATGAATGAAACAGTTCCAGGTAACATATGTTGCCCACGTTAACAGAATATATAGGAGGACTTCTGGTTCTAAAGTGGGTCTGAGGAACCTGCTGAATCTCTTCAAAAGTTGTTAGTTGCCAGGATTAAAAATACACCCCCCCCAAAAAAAAAATAGTTTTAAAAAACAGCTGAAGACTCTTGAGATCCAGCCACTAGAGACTGCCAAAGCCAGGCTGGAAAAGCGAGAGCTCGATTTGGGCCAAAGCAAGACTGCCAGGAGCATCACTTCACTTCCCCCATCAAATTTGGATGTGGCAGAATGCCTCTATATAGATGTTCAAAAGCTTCCCAATTGAACAGGCATGTTCCTTCCTTAGCTTGTAACTGCAAGTTGTCGCATGCCAAGTATAGAGAGTTTCCATGGACGAATATTTCCATCAAACGCATTCACCAGTGCTTTAAAGGAAACGGACAGCTTCAATGCTCTTTTAACAAGTGGCAGATGTAACATGGACCTTCGAATACCATGCAAAGAGGAGAAACCAAAATTGAAGTGTCCAAAGGCATTCAGATGCGTCAAGTCCACAGGAGTCCTATGTTCTTCTGCCTTGAAAATTGTGCTCTTTGAAAGCATGTAAACTTAGAATTAGATAATTGCATCGTTTCGCTGCTTTTCCAAGGCAAACGGTAAACAGCTCACACTTTTACACTGGAGCATTTGCTTTGAGTTCAGAAAACAGCAAATGAAATTTGTTTGTGGGATGCGTGATCTTCCACCTACGGCCTATAAAGTTCATTTGGCTTTTAAACAACAAGTAGCAATGCCACGTAAAAGCCAAAATCTGAAGATATTTCACTCAAGCACAACCTACACAAGAAATACATCAACCCAACCTTCAAAAAAGTACTTCCAGACCTTTATAAAACCAAAGCGAAAAGCAGATCTCTAGTGTTTGGACAGCTTGCATTCAGTAAGGGAACATTCAGAGTTTTGAGTTGAAACGGCACCACATAAATGCAAACTCATTCGGTATTGAGATCACTGCAGAAACCTTTCAAACCAAAACAAGAGAGCTTTGTCCAATTGCATTATTCTCCCAGCTACAATACTATATGTATAAATATTGGGGTGGGAGGTGAGGAAGGAGAAGGGAATTACAAGGAGAAGGAAATGCTGATAGCAACTTTGACAGATAGACTGCATGACAGGCAAACGTTTTTGGCGAAATTCCAACCCATGTGCAAACATTCAACTGCCACATCCACGCCCCAGGCAATTTCTTTGCCCTCCCTAGCCCGAGGCTATGCGAAACATTTTCCTTCAACGTCCTTTGTCTCCATGGCCATCAAACCTTGTTGCTGCTCATGTTCCTCTTTCCCCCAAGAGATATTTCCCTTTGTTTTCTCAAAGGAAAAATAGAATTCATGCACACATGATCCATCACTAACAGCAGTAGCAGCGACAGCCACCTGCCAGGACCATAAACAAAATGGTGCCCTGCACAGGTCTTCATTTATGCTGTGGTTTACTGGGGGGGTGGGGGTGGGACGGGACAGAGATATGTTTTCAGTAACAACGAGGACACCAGTTGCAACATGTCAAGCATGATGGACAGTATACAATTGTAAGAAATAATGATGATGACTGTCAAGCATGGCTTCCCCAGCAGATCCTTCTTTTTAGAAATTAAAAAACGACCTTACCTATTTGTCAGCACAAAGCGCAGAGAATCAAGGCCTGGGTTCGCAAAACTCTACCCTAAGTTTTCCTCCCAACTTTTCCTCACCCACCCACTCCAATTCTTTGCCATCGCCACCCCAGGACAATTCTCCATTCTTTGCTTCCAAAATCAGGGCTACACTGTGCCAGGGCTCTATCCAGGAATCTGTTTTTAATCTCAGGGCCCCAATGGACATCTTCCCCCACCCGGATCCACACGCCCCCACCTTCCTCCCAGACCGCGTGCTGTCTCCTTACTCCACCCCCGTCAAGAACGATGCTGTTCCTGCCCAGGTTTCACTGACACAAGTGCATTACAATGCGAGCGACAATGAGGCTTCTGTAGTTTGGAAATCCGGTTTTAGGCATATAGCATCAGCCCCAGTTGGAAGTCGTGAGAACAAGACACAAGGTCAAAACCTGAGGAATGCAGTGAGTGGGCTAGAGCTAGTGGAAACACAGGAAGCACATAAACAATTCGTGAATGATTTAGGAACAGGGATTTGGAAGAATGAGCCAAGTGTCCTTGCAGAGGTGTGAGCAAGCCCTACCTCGTTTGATCATCTGCCAGAGCACTGCCTGGGAAAGAGCAATTTTTTGCAAACCAAATCCCATCCCTCCCCTGTCTCCTTCATTTTTGGGAGGGATTCACTGAGGAAGTTTGAAAACTCTTATAATTGGGTGGTAATGGAATGGCGGGAGTGGGGAAGAGTGAAGAGGTAGCTTGCCAGGTTTTAGGTACCAGTATGCAGAGAGGCAAAGGGACACGGGTGGCACTCTGGGTTAAACCACAGAGCCTAGGACTTGTTGATCAGAAGGTCAGCGGTTCAAATCCCCACGACGGGGTGAGCTCCCGTTGCTCGGTCCCAGCGCCTGCCAACCTAGCAGTTCGAAAGCATGTCAAAGTGCAAGTAGATAAATAGGTATCACTCCGGCGGGAAGGTAAATGGCATTTCCATGCGCTACTCTGGTTCACCAGAATTGGCTTAGTCATGCTGGCCACATGACCCGGAAGCTCCCTCGGCCAATAAAGCAAGATGAGCGCCGCAACCCCAGAGTTGCTCACGACTGGACCTAATGGTCAGGGGTCCCTTTACCTTTTATGCAGAGGTAAGGGAAAAGATGGAGCCAATTAGGAAATTAACAGCCTTCCAGAACAGGAGAGATCCATCTCAGGCGCTATCAAGGGTGAAACATCAACACAGACAACAATTCAAACCCTGGCTAGCAGAGTCAGCGACAGGCAAGAAGTAACATCATTCTGTATCAAGGAGCACAGTTTATGGGAAATTGAGAGCTTGGCTGCAGGTCAAAATCCTATGTCCCTGTTATGCTGGCTGCTGCACCACAAGGACTTAAAACATTGCTAGAAAATGTTTGCACCCCTGGAAACCAAGAGCAAAGTCAAAAGGGAACAGCTGCCAATACAACAACCTGCCAACACCAACCAACACTCCCACAGTGTCACCAGAAACCACAGTGCACTGAGAAACCACACCCCCATGGTACCATCAGGAACGACAGCTATCGACTCAGGCACACTTGCAGGAATAGACAACAGCACCTGCCCCATCAGAGACTGACCATCACAACAGCATCCAGGAAGCACATGTTTGAAATTCTGAGGATACTGAGGAAAAGGATTACAAGTCCCACCCACCGAAACGATTCTGCACACTCTAAGCTAGGAATACTGTGCAGAACACATCTATGGGTGTCTGTGGAAGGGGAAGCAAAAGTTTTACTCCCCCATGGGATAGGGAACCACATGAGGAAGAATTGACATTTAAGCAGCACCCACGAGCTGCCAGATACACAACTGGTAAGACAACACAAAAGAAAGGCAAGGGATGTGTGTTTGAGTTCCCACCTTTGGGGCATGCAATGTGGCAATGCTTACAGTCTATGGCAATAATTATGGAAAGGCATGCCTTCCATGTCACAAAGCAACAGCATAACCATATAGTCACAGAAGCAAAGAAAAGACAGGCAAGACCCATAATGGGAACTTTGTAGTCTCCCAAGAGCCACCACACACCCTTCCCTTCGCCTCTATCCCAAACATCACATCCAGGGACCCTAGAGACCGTATGGAGCGCTGTATCTCAGTGAAAAATCAGAGGCTTAGGCTTTGTGACATCCCTAGTTCAATCTGGGTAGATTACCAGAAAAAAGGGATGGAAAGACAGACCCACAGAACGTGATAGCCAGAGCCAAGGTCATAGGGAAGATGCAGATTCTCAGTATTGATGGGGTATGATGGTAGAAAATCTACTGGTCCACCATGAAGCCATCCAGGATGAGTAACATGGACCATGGACCAAGGACCAGGTCATGGAGAAGATGGAGACTCTCAACCTTGATGGGGTTTGTTGGTAGAAAACCCACTGCCCTATCATGAAGCCATCCAGGATGAATAACTAAGAGTAGTTTTGAGAACAGACACACAGATGAAATAGTCACAACTTTTATTGAGCAGCATCCGTTGCCAAAGGAGTTCTGAAGTCAACTCAGATGAGCAGGGCTGCCCATTCTTTGGTTTATGCAGACCTGCTGTGCCTTTGAAACCCACAGAAAATCAGCAGGGGACAGCTGTTTCCATTCTCCACATCATGCTGTCTGTCCAGCATCCTGGAAAGGCACAGGAGCCCTGCTTGACGGAAAAGGTGGCAATCCCAAAGAAGAATAGCTGGCTTCCCTCCTGCTAAATGCTGTTGTTGTTGTAGGCCTCTCAGGCATCTGCATGGCATGGGGAATGGGATGGTAGGAAAACACTTTGCCTTGATGCATGTTAAATGGTTGCCTGAGGGGAGATGAGACAGATATGGGGAGATAATGAGAAGCAGCTGCAGCAAATAAGATGACTAAATGTTTATTGTGGATTGGTGAGAAAGTGTGTTATTATTCAGGAGCCATTCCACTGCCAGTTGACTAGTTTTGCATCTTCCAAGTGCAAATCATTAGCCCCTGACATCTATGCCTGGGGGTTCACTATGGGGAGATAATGTAGTCATCATAACAATACCCACCTATCCAGCACAGAGTACTGCACTAGAACATTGCATGCAGCTTAACACTTGCCCTGTTCCATGTGCTTCAGCTCATAACCTGTAAAGAAAAACAAGTCCTGAATTATACCATCAATGATTGGCGTTCTCCCAACAAAGGTGGTTATGCCTTCATTGGTGTATTGTAGGATCGTGCATACATTTGGGAGTTTAGGGCCCCAAGAAACTCTTTATGTATAGTGTACACACCCATTCATAAACAACCCCACACACCATTATGCCAGCTACATGGGGTCTTGCGGCAGGGGGACACCCTTTGTGACCTAGGAGTAAAGAGAGATGGCCTCTCTGTTTGCTTACCCTTTGTGCATGCCTTGTCCTTGAAGACCCTGTTTCAATCGTGGAGTTGAGGTTCTGGTTGGCGTTTGCCCCAAGACAAGGTATCTGTACGGGGTCTGAGAAGATAACATTACTCACTTGTTCTTTCCTCTCCCTGGCTGCTGGGTACACAAACAACTAAACACTGCTTCTGCACCATCTGTGCGTTCTCTAGGCATGGGAACAAAGGGATATGGCCTTGTGTCGCACAACTTGATATATGCAATCCGAGTTCCTAGTCTAAGGAGTGCAAGCTCTGGTGTTGTGTCATGATTAGCTGAAGAACCGCTCTGGATCCTAGAACTGCACCCAACTAAGTCACTGAATGGAGTAGAATGATTTTTACTTGTGCAGTGGGACCTCCCTTCCCTCTGTGCACCCCTTGCACTCCCCCAAATTTGCTCAGAGGAGGTCATGACTTAGTTGGATGCAACCCCTTGCCTCCATGCGTGTCAATGGGAGCAGTTGTTTTGGGCACGATATTTACTTGTTGGAAGCATTTGAACTTGCATACGCTCTTCTGCAAAGATAATGCACTGGAAGTGCAACTAGCCAATGGACAACTCTCACTTCTGCCTCAACAAGCTCCAAACTCCACCCGGCCTTCCTCATACCCCTTACTTTCGCAATGTACCATCAGTGAATGGCTTCCTCCAGCGATAGGTACTGCCAGCATAATGGACTGATATTTCTTATGTATATAGGAAGAACAGGGAAATCCTACTCAAAGGAGTCTGCCTTGTGCAATATTGTCAAAAGACAGGGTGGTGGCCAACACAATAACTGAGATCCACAAGCCAGCACTTATGCTATTTTTATTCATGCTTTTTAATAACTGGTTGCTGATTTATGTAGAATGATAGCTCTTTGGCTTTAAACTATACCCAAGGCCCCGTGTTCGTTGCGCTTTACTGTTTTATGATGTTGTTATAGTTTTAATTTCCAGTTTTGCAATCCACTTTCAGAATGCAGACAGAAAAGTCTGCTCTAAAAGGTATAAACAAAAAGGATAAAGATTTTAATTTTTGATATAGCGAGGCAGAGTGCTTATTTATTTCAATGTAATTTTAGCCAGAAGAAATAGCTCAGAAAGGAGAAAATGTGTAAAATGTTCATGCCTCGGTATCAGCTAATGGAAGCCAGGCATGTTTCATTATGCACGTCCTATAAATTTGTTTATCTATACTTGTGCTTTCAGACAATGTTGACTTCCGAAGTTCACTGCTTCATTCGACAAAAATGTTATTCAGGAGAACCGCAGGCTTAAACTTGTCTGACAAAAACTGTATCTAGATGGGGCCATTTCTTTTGTATACAATTCGTTGTCGTTTTCAGGCCAAGAGAAGATGTTCTATATATATAGACTTAAAACTAAGACACTAAACTGTAGAGCTAAATTAATAATAAATAGTAATGCACATATAGCATATTCCTTTATTTTGTATCATCATCATCATCATCATCATCATCATCATCATGGCACCGTGTATTGACAGCACAATTTACCATATTTTCCTTAACCAAAGACAGACTGCAAGACTATCATTGGACTGCACACTTAATGTCTCAAGATTATTATTTTTAAAGCAATGTTCTGCAGCCTCTGCCACATTAATCTCAGAGTTTCATTTTGCCAATATTTCCCCCTCTCCTGGACAATAGCCCTTGGACAGATCTGTAGTGAGCCTTGGATTCACATGTTCCATCTCTCCACAATGACTGGGAAAGGAATAAGCAAGTCCAAGGAAGCTTCCTAATATTTATCTAGGTATAATCCTGGTTAGGAAAAGACACTGGGCAGATCCATCATTCCAAAAGATACTTAAACAGTAATGTCCTCAAAGGTATGTGGATACGAAGGGTAGATGTAAACCCAATATAAAAGGAACTATCAGAACACCAGCACAGAGCTGGTGATTCCCAAAAAATAAGTTATAGAGTAGTAGCTGCAAAGCCAAACATTCACCTTAAAACTATTTAAATTATTAAAGGGAGGGATTAATAACCCAACTAATTTCAGAGTTTCATGAAGAATCAGACCTATGGTCTCCAGCTGAAGAGGAAACTTGGCTATTAGCAACTCTAGCTTGCAATTTGTTGTGTTAATTATTGTTGCCAGTTTATTATTGCTGTCCGAGTGGTTAAATGGTTGTGTCCCTTCAACTGAGCAGAACAGTTGCAAAACACTTTGTGTCACCCCAAAATTTATTTGTCTTCGGTAGCTGCCCAGAGTGGCTGGGGCAGCCCAGTCAGATGAGCGGGATATGAGAAATAAATTATCATCAGTCTTTTCAAGAAAATCGTGTAGGAAAGCTGTATGCTTACATTTACATTTTCCTGACCATTAAAAGTTAAACAGGATTATTTGGCATTGTGGCTTTACTCCAAATCAACAAATAAAAGGATGTCTGGGAATCAGAACTGGGAAGTACTGCATTTCCTTTTAAGTTCTCTTTTTGGCAAGAAGAAGAACCGAAAAATGATCTATCGTTCCAGTAAAGAGTGTTCTTTACTGACCTTATATCAGGATCCAAAGTTTCTATTCTAAGCCTAGAGAGAGCAATCCTGTTTCTGCTATGGGGTGTCAATATTACTTTGAATGAAGGTACAGACATTTAAAATGTAGTGGAAACAATCTGAATGCACACTGCCCTGGTCTGTACATAATGTTAAACCAAGATATATCATCAAGTCTCTGTGAGGCCAAGCAAAGTCTTGAGTTTCAGTACTTCTCCAGTCAAGAGTAACAAACCACAGTTCGGTTTTACTTTCCCCAATTTCTGACTTGTTGCAGATGAATCAGGAACTGTGGTTTGAAATCAACTCATTGGTTAAACAAACTAGCTTCATAACGCAACAAGTCAATTTCAAATAATGATTCCTGGCTTGCACATACAGGCCTTGTTTGTATGACACAGTAAACCACTCTTAATGGTTTGCTGTGATTGTGCCTTTCTGACCAATGAACTATGGGCTGCACATTAAAAAAGAAGATACAGGAGTACTTTTAAAACAACAACAAAAGTTTATTTTTAAAGCTTTTAGTTCATACATTAAGGACGTCTTCGTGCAGAATACATATAATGTAACATAGCATAGTGTAATATAATCATTTCTAATTACCTAAGCATCCAATATTAATTACACCTAAGTGTAACCTCTTGTAGATGTAATCTTAGCTATACTTTCAACCTCGTAACATGCAATTCATTTGAAATTCGTATACTTATCTCCAGATTATATTTCTCTTTCACAGACACAATGAAATATTCACCCTATATTTAAAATATTTATCCTAAGATTTTAAAATAAGCTTTGCATCTATTTAAACTCTGTTTTTTAATGTTTTGCAACTAAAAATAAGCTCGGGCTAATGAAAGAGGGGGAAGCATTCTCGTTTTCGCAAAGATAGAACATTTCTCATAAGTGTTCTGCAGAAAACAGAACTTGGACAGCATTTTAGTTTGAGAAATTCAATGAGCCCTGGGCTTGGATCTGGCTACTAACAATTTACCTGACCTTTGACAAATAGACAGGGATCTATTTCACATGATTGTTGGCAATGATGAGGAGATAGAGGAAGTGTATTCCTGGAAACATGAAAATTTTGCCCGCCTTGTAAATGTGTAAATGGGTTACTGACGAACACAAACAAAAGGTAAGAGACTTAGTTCAGTGGTAGAACATCTGCTTTGCATGCAGAAGATCCCAGGATCCCAGTATCTCCAGGTAAGGCTACACTAGACCCTGGCTGAAAACTGGGAGAGCTGCTGCTAGTCAATGTACACAACATAGATCTACATGGAACAATGGCCTGACTACCTAAGTCTTAGGCAATTTCCGAGGCATGAGCTGCTCCCATACTATTTTTCCGTAGCAGGTAGGAATACAGCAAAACCAAATGGAGACACAAGCCCCTCATTTGGCAGGATAAGAATGGATGGGAGGTGACCTGCTCTTGATGGGGATTGCTCAAGGAAACAGCTTGGAAACTTTACTGTCACTTGAGGCTCAGGTGGTCTCAGTGGTGACTTCCATCAGTTTTGGCTGGTGGTCTTCCATCAGTTTGGGCTGGTGGTCCAGTTGCAGCCCTATCTGGGCAGGGATAGCCTAACTTGTTTTGAACTGGAAAGATCTAAATGGCTCAGGACCACAATACCTCAAGGACCGCCTGAGATTCCTGTAGCATACAAATTTGAATAATCCAATAATAAAACCAGAGTCACACAAAACGGGAAAAGGGTAGGGACTGAGCCATTGGCACATATTTCATTGTTCCCGTGTAAGAGAGTAAGTCTCCTTTGGTGGCATGCTAAGGACAGACAGTGTTTGTGCCATGAAAACTTGGAATGGGACACAATCTTCAAAGTGCATCTCAGTATACAACATGATGTTTCTCTCTTGTTTTTTTGTTTTGTTTTTTTGAAGAAACCAAACTATATCTCACTTTTTGTATAAATCACTTGAAGCTTCATGCAACTAAGGGCAAGTGCCCTCACTGTCCAAGTGGTTGTTTTTCCACATAGAAAGCTTAAATGTCCGATTAGCAGAAAACCAAGACATGGAAGAACATTTAAATCAATAATTTCACCCCCGTGCATTCTGAAATGGTGCAAAAACATCAGACCTTCCGCATTTGTACAAGTTCTCTTGATTGCTTTGCCACAGCAGTAGTCCAAAGTACGTATCCATCTTCCTTCTATATCAAGTTATGCTCTACAGAGGAAGTACCAAAATCTACAAGTCAGAAAGCTGCAGGAACTTCCAAGAACGAAGCTGTGATCTCTAAACTTCATTTTTCAAAGCTAGGTCAATGTTTCAAGTCTCAATTTGAGGGAGAGGTTACAAAGCACAGACATTTATTTGTACAATACACTGTTTTTCTAAAATACGTTGGCCTTGTTTGCATGTCACAGTAAACTCTGCATGGACCTATTCTGGCCATGTTGTTTCCCCCTGAGTTCCCAAGCAGTAATCTGTAGCCAGGGTTTATTCTTGGTTTGTACATCATGGTTTGGGCATAGCACTAAGTCAGGGATCATGGTATGTTTCCTCCATGTGGGGAGGAGTCAAACGCACCAAAGTACACTATGGTAAACTATAGTTTACTGTGAAATGCAGACTGGACCATTGGTTGTATGATGAGTTTAAATTTGATACATACGTAGCAACTCATACAAATTAGGGGGTGGGAATCATACAAGTATACCCCAATCTTCCTCTGAGGTATCTACGTAGTCATTGGAAGGGGTGAGGAAACTCAGGAAGTATGGCTTACATCACAGTTAGCAAACCACAAGCCTGTATATACATTTACTTCCCACTGCCAGGTATGTGGAAGGGGAGGTCTGAAACAGCCTTGCATGGCAATGAAAAAGCTCAGTCTGCACACCCCTCAAAGCAACTTCAGCAAAATTGCAGCCAAGGAGTTTTATTTAGGGCTAGGTAAGTTGCAAGTTGGGACGCGGGTGGCGCCATGGGTTAAACCACAGAGCCTAGGGCTTGCTGATCAGAAGGCTGGCGGTTTGAATCCCCATTACGAGGTGAGCTCCCGTTGCTCGGTCCCAGCTCCTATCAACCTAGCAGTTCGAAAGCATGTCAAGTGCAAGTAGATAAAAAGGTACCGCTCCGAAGGGAAGGTAAACGGCGTTTCCGTGTGCTGCTCTGGTTCGCCAGAAGCGGCTAAGTCATGCTGGCCACATGACCTGGAAGCTGTAGGCCGGCTCCCTTGGCCAGTAGAGCAAGATGAGCGCCACAACCCCAGAGTCATCCACGACTGGACCTAATGGTCAGGGGTCCCTTTACCTTTAAAGTTGCAAGTTACCCAAGGCCTGAAAGATTCAATGAGGGCTAGAGACAAGTTTGATGAAAAAAACGCCTTATATGCACATGAACACATTGTCCGACTCAGATAAGCATGACTGCTTACTTAAAGGTGCTATTTATTCTGGATCTCGGTGATTCAAAGAGACACCATGTATGTTTTATTAAACTTGCTCCTTCACAGAAGCCTGTTCTCTCCGATGCACATTGCAATCTGCACAATCACACACTGTACTTTTCTCAAATGAATTATCAGAATAGATCTAAATGGTTCTAAGAAAATGGTTCTAAGAAAAACTTTTCTTTTCTTTGGAAAGGAACAAAAGCCGCACAATGGAGTGCTCATTTTTTAAATCTTCAAAACCAGTTTAAGAATCTCAGGTAGCAAATGGCACCAAGAAAAAGTCAGATATGATTAACAAATGATGAAGACTGAATATATCTTATACTGAAGTTAGAAAAAAGAGATCTAGAGATTCAGGAAAATAAAGGTGCTAGCATATCTGTGAAAAAAGTTATACCAAAAAAATGGGAGTGGGCGGGGAGAAAGAAGAACCAGTAGAATTTAAAAAATAGTACAGAGAAGGGAGACTGCAAAAATGTTATAGCCCAGAAATAATCTGCTCTGCTGGAGGAGGCTTGGATGGGGTAAATGTCCTTCTGCTTAATTTTCGAGGGGAGTACTGCTGGCTGGGCATAGCTTCCAACCCAATCTTCAAGAAGGAGGAAGATAATCACATTATTAGAGGTAATAAGAAGCACTGCCTACAATTCCAAGCATTTCAGTTTAAGGTTCGAAAGACAGCTTATGCAGAACGGGCATGCCATGAGAAATAAGGAATTTGTTACTAGGTCCAAAATTCACTTCTCAAGAAGCATGCTTGCAAGACTGAAGGTTTTCCAAGGGCTAATTCAGACAAGGCCACCTACCATTAAATCTTCAAGTATTCTTGTTTTCCCCCCCATGGATTCGCCTAACGTCCTGCTGCATACTGACTTACAGAGCGAAAATTTGTGCTGCAAAAGCACAAATCTGAAATCCTGGAGAGCCACGGCTAGTCAGTGCAATGATAGAAAGCAGTTTCCTATCATTTACGCCCTTTATCTTTGCTGCACAAGCGGCAGAAGAGCAGGCACAGCGATAATCCAAGCAAGTGAGAATCCTTTCAGTTTAGTGACCAAGCAAAGCCATGCCTTCACTGGCGGCCTTGGTGTGTCTTGCAGTAATGCACTGCTGCTGTATCATTTACACCACGGTTTCCCAAACTTGGGTCTCCAGCTGTTTTTGGACTACAACTCCCATCATCCCTTGCTAGCGGGATGTGTGGTCAGGGATGATGGGAACTGTAGTCCAAAAACAGCTGGAGACCCAAGTTTAGGAAACCCTGATTTACACCAATGTGTTAAAGGCTCAAGAACGTTAGGACAAACTGGACCGAAATGCAGAGCGTGCCCCTCCCCCTTTTCCCCATACCAAGAAAATTAAGACTTGTGGGCAAAACAAGTTAGACAGCCCGCAGTTGGTAGGCTTGTGAAATGAGAGTGTGTTTGTTTGCAGAGCTCCAACCCTGTTTGCAGAGCCAAGTACAAGCAACTAGCAAGGACTTGCATCTCTAAATATAGAAGAATCCTCTTTGGAAGATCACACAACTCCCATGACATTCCTCCCTGCAGATTTCACCCTCCAGACCATGTCGACACACCTTTACCACTGTACCCTGCAACTAAGCTTGTTCCCTCCTCTTAATTCGCTTTTCATCTGCATGTACCATTATCACTTACTAAGTCCCAAAGAATGATTGAGAGATTACCTCAAATCCCTGTTGGCCCTGAAACTTGAGAACACATCTAACCACCAGCATGAAGATTTAATAAGCCGGGTGGATAAAGTGAACCGTCCACCTTTCCAACTGCAAAATTGTTAGTCTAGTAGAAGGAAGCAAGTCTACAAGCCTAGGAGGAGAGTATAAAGGCAAACAGAAATATAATTTACATCAATTTATACTTGAAAAGCATGCCGGAGAAACCACTTGCCAAGGTAAGAGGGAAACGCATGGTACATATATTCATATAGTAAACAGGACTCTTTTTTTGATCTTGTAGAATATACAGTTTTCATAGTTTTAAGGGAAGGGTAAAGATGCTACTGTTTTGGTAGACACCCCTAGGTCTATTCAATCAGCTACATACAAAAAAACCTGGCATCTATAGGTGACCTAAACCCAATTTAAAAACCAAGTATATATGTGACCACATAACGCCATGAAAATATAGTGGCCTCCCACCATATAGGGGACGTAGATACTCATGTGTTCTCACCAGGGCGAGTGTGTGCTGATGGAAGGCGCTCCATGCCACCTGAGCCTCAAGCAACAGCCATGGACCTAGAAGAACGCCCCCAAACTGCATCCCCCCCTTTGGAGAGTGTGCAACCCCATAAAGAGCAGGCCATCTCTCTTCCATCCAGTCTAGAAACTGTTCACTAATAATGCCTCAGTCTTACGTGGATTGAGCTTTAGCTTGTCGGTTCTCATCCAGTCCACTACCGAGGCAAGACCAGCACATCCATTGCCTCACCTGTAGATGTCAAGGAGAAGTAGGGCTGTGTATCACCAGCATATTGCTGACAATGTACAGTGGTACCTCGGGTTAAGAACTTAATTCGTTCTGGAGGTCTGTTCTTAACCTGAAACTGTTCTTAACCTGAAGCACCACTTAAGCTAATGGGGCCTCCTGCTGCTGCTGCGCCGCTGCTGCACGATTTCTGTTCTCATCCTGAAGCAAAGTTCTTAACCCGACGTAATATTTCTGGGTTAGTGGAGTCTGTAACCTGAAGTGTATGTAACCTGAAGCGTCTGTAGCCCGAGGTACCACTGTATTCCAATTCGTCAGATGACACCACTCAGCGGTTTCATGTAGATGTTAACCAGCACAGGGGATAAAATCAAACCCCGAGGAATCCCAACCATATATACTCATCCCTCCTCACAGACAAACACTGCTTTTCTCCCACCCCACTCCTTTATTTACCTGTCTTCTGTGATCACCTCCTGCTCTGAACTCACTTTTCACTGAGCTATAAAACCAGGAGGTCGCAGCCAGCTGAATTCTACTCAGAGTAGGACCCACTCAAATTCATAAAGCTCAGTTGGTCGTGTCCATTAACTTCAATGGGTCTACTCTGAGTATGTGTTTGTGTGTGTAAGTACACGCATGCACATGTCACAAATACAGTGGAATAGAGGCCTTTCAGCAGCGACGCCTGTTCCTTTGACAGAAAACAGGAAGCCAAAAGTCTCCTCTTCAAAGATTCGTTTCTAAAATAGATTGCTCATCTTCTACCTCCGCCCACAAAAAGGTCATGCTGCTCTTGATGCCTTGGCCTGCGGCTATGGAACTCTACCATGAAGAACAGTCAGGGAGGTTGGGGTTGAAGAATGTTTCTCACATATAGTGTAATTAGGCTGTAAACTTGTGTCTTGGCCACAGCTCTTCAGCTTTGCAGTTCCTGCTGAAAGTATGGCATGTCCATTAGCTGAGACCCCTATTAATACTGGTGCATCTTGTAAGACCTTGCCTCCCAAATTCCACGTGCTTCTTTCTGTTTGAATGTGGTTTGATCTTGTTGCATAGTTGTTATCTATATAATAGACAGCCCACATTATTATTATTATTATTATTATTACTACTACTACTACTACTATTTTTCAAAAAATATTATTTCTATTGCTGCCCCAAATAGAACATGGGCAGCTCACAAAGCAAAAATCCAGACTACAATGCACATGCACAACCAAAGAACTGCTAATATTTAGATAGTTAATATTCAGCATGTCTGTTAGCAACTGTTGAATCCCTCCACTACCAAACAACGGCACAGATCGCAATTGCCGTTTTGGTTTTCCTTCTGCCTTTTGAATCCATAGTTCTTTATGTTTCTGACACCGACACATTTAATGCATCACATCAGCAATCCGAGCCAATATAAGACAATGGCTTGTTTCTCTCGCTACTTGAGGACCACAGCCCAGGGCCACAACACCCTCAGTGGAGAATTAGGTTACTCTTCCTCCCTTACTTAACCTCTGGAAAGAGAAACCTTTAATCTCCACGGCTATTTGAGCACCTCGGGATCAAAAAATGTCTCTCCTTCGTCTCATAGTGGCTGCAAAGCCGACAGCAGGAGCAGGAGCTGACTCAGCTGATAGAGAAACAAGAAAGGAAACAGCAGCACAACACCCATGTTACAGATGAAAGGGGCGAAACAGCTGCTGCACACGGCATGCTTTTTCCAGCTCAGCGGATCAGAGGAGCTTACTGGCTAGTCACTTGGCTTCCAACCCGCTTAAAAAAAAAGTTCTTCTTCAAGAAGGGATGCTGACGTACGGAGGAGGAGGTGGAGCAACGTAAACAGCGAGAAACCCTCAAAATGGTGGGTCAGAAAAGACTCAATAACATGGAAAGAAGGAAGCAAACTGTGAACGGTCAAGGTAACGCCTGCTAGGAAATGCTGACTAGCACAGAAGGAGGAGTACAGCTTGTATATATGAGGATACATGAATGTTACTGGTATCCAGGCTGCCAATAAAGTCAGCAGCAAAATTTACATCAGATCGGACTGGACTGGAGAGACAAGCCAAATGGTTTGGTTTTTTCACTCCGGTATCTCAACAGCCACTGTTTGAAAAGTTATCTGGCTGGTGACAACAAACTTCTGAACTATTCTTCACTCGAAAGAAGAGCAGGCAAACTTCTCAAGATCTGAATATCTTTGCTTCCTTTCACCTCCCACTTCTCTCTCCTCTCGTCCTGAAAAATGAAAAGGGGACCTTCAGAAATACATCTGAAATGGTTCACAAAGAGACTGCTTACATGCATTTCCTGTCCGCTTGCATAAGAAACAGGAATGTCATGTACCGTAAGTGTATTGCTAATAAACAAATTTGAAATCCTGGAATAAACACTATTATTATTTTTTAAAGCACCCTCAGCTTGCCCTGTTCCACAAACCTCTCACCTGGTTTTAAAAATATATATTGACATCTTGTGACATTCCATTTGGAACTGTCATTGTATTGCACCATGCTAGCTTTTCTTTAGAATTGCAAACAGGAAGGTCTGTGCTTGAAATAATTTTTAAAAGCCAAATAATTTTTTTCCTGATGCTGATGAAAGGAGAGAGCTTAATGAATGACAAGCTTGCATTAATATATGCATTTTCTGTTTATGTGACCAACGCAACACAATACAAAAGAAATGGATTAAATACCTATTCAGGGCCAGCTAATGCTATAGTCTGAGCAATCTAATTACATTAAACAGATATATGGGCTTTTAGACTGGAGTGATTAATACGGAAATAAGCTGATGAATCAATTTGGAAGTTTTTACTCATTCCACTGCCAACAGGCACACACATTTGCCAGTCTAGCCAGCTGAAAGAGGAAAATGCATGTTTGTGCACATATTGTTGAGATATTAAGCCCCTCAGTCATGATTTGCCAATCTGGTTCTTAGTGTGAACTCCCCAATCCAAACCACATCATGCTCAACTGTATTCCAATACCAGCGTCCGAAACTCACCTTGTTCTAGATGCGTTTTGCAACAGGGAATTTCATTAATGTGAGCAGTTTCTGAGCTCTGCGCCTAAGATTTCAGATTAAAACTGCTGAGTAGAAGGAAAAGAGGACCTTTTTCTGCCTCCCCACTTCTAGCTACTCTCTGAAGACTAGAGAAGAATACTATTATTATTAAGAATATTATTAAGAATATTAGGGGGGCGGACAAGGTAAGTACGGCCTTGTTTTTTAGCAGTCTTCAGATGAGGACTAGACCATGTGAAAAATGAACATCAGATTTTAGCTACGGTTCATTCATTTTCAGCTCTGTATTCTTTTTATTAAAAAAGCATGCCTAGACGCTCCATTGCGGCGCCTCTGACCTAGGTTGAAGGTGCCATTTAGCTCCTAGCTTTCATATCTCAGTTTCTAACACTGTACAATACACAAGCAAAGGACTCCCAAAAAGCCTCCGGGATGAACAGCAACAGAAACTTCTGCAGAGTACTCTGTAAGCTCTAAGAAACAGGGAAAGGGCTCAGCCCCACTCCTCAATGTGGACAGTAGGAGCCTCTCCTTTTAGTCACATCAGCTAATAGCTCCAATCCTTAAGCCAAGACACCATAAACGGATGCCTAAGCAGAGATCAGTGGAGAAAGACAAAGTTAGACAGTCAGCAGTGACCCTTCATCTCCTCCTCAACTGAAATAATCAGTTGCTAACCAGGTGCTTCTTATTGCTTTCTGTTCCAATATGCCTGCCAAGCTCCAGTCCTAGGCCAAGAGAAAAATAGCTTTAGCTCCTTGTGCTGCACTGCCCCACACTTGCATTGCACAGCAACACCTAGGAAGCGTTTACACATAATCATCAACACAGCACAAAAGATTAAAGCGCTCCAAACAAAAATCTAGTAATGCCAGTAAGATGTGTTGCTAAGACCAGGTAACATTCCGAAAGCCCATGTCAAATAAAAGAACTCACTTGGCACTAAGCCTTGGAAACTGAATCCCAAATATGGGGCAGCATTACCTAGTACAGGAGTAACTAAGTTGGTGACCTCTGAAGGCTGTGGACTACAATTCCCATGAGCCCAGGCAATCATGGCCAATGAACATTGCTGATGGGAGTTTAGTCCAACCACCCTGGGGCAGGGGACCAACTCTCATCCGCCCTGACCATTGCCCATGCTAGCTGGGGCCGATGCAAGTTTTAGTTCAAGGTCTGAAGGGCACCTGATAATTCAGTTTAGGTCCCAGTCTCATGACACAATGGCCGGAGGAAGCTGATCATCAACAGATCAGTGCCAAGTGCCCTCTCCAGCATACTGAATTGCTCCTTAGCGTTGTGGAGAATGAAATTAGTTGGGCAACGGCTGGAGCTCAAATGACACAGAACTTATTGTGAAGATGATGAAACAAAGAGTACACAGGCATGCCTACCACACAACAGTGAGGACTGCATTGACCATGTTCACCCTGATGGATGCCCTTAGGGACGGGGTGTGTGCAATCTTTTTGCTCTTGGTCAGTCTCTCACTTCTTGGTCAGTCTCTCACTTCTGTTTTACAGTCCTTAAAAGTAAGAAGAACAAGCGTCTTATCTCACAAGATTCAGAGGGGTAGACATGTAAGCCACGTGCAGCAAACACCATAAGGTGACTTGGGGCATCCTGAACACCCATTAATTGTATATATTAAAATTCTTCAAGGTGCTGCACAAGATGAGTCGCTGTGTCTGCTGCAACAAACCAACATGGCAACCCCTCTGGAAATTGTTAGTTGCCAAAATGGCGTTGTTAGCCTCACTTTGAAAGATGAGGGAAGCATAGCCCTGATGCAGAGGCAGGGACACAGATCATTGGGTCCAGCTTACTCAGCAATGTCCAAGATGACTGGCATTAGCTCTCCATGATTTCAAGGAGGGGACATTCCCAGCTCTGCATGGAGATGCAGGGATCAAACCTGTGGTCTTCTGCAAACAAAGGATGTGCTCAACCATTGAGCTCTTTGCAATGTGGGTGAAGAGCAAACATTTTCACTTCTCCTAGCATGAACTGTGCATGCCAACAAGGCAACTGGCCACTACATTCCCCAACCCCCACCCCAAAGGCAAGCACAGATTTATTCAGCACTGGTTTCATCTTCTAATCTCGGTAAGTGATTTCCACCCCCTCCTTGCAAACGTTTAGGCTAATTACTTGGCATTCCTGTAAGTGATGGATGACATTATACTGCACTTCTCATCATTTATATGAAGAGTGGGTGCAAAGTATTTGAAAAATAATCAAGTTTCCCCCCCCCCCTCTTTTATACAATCAAGTAAAGCAGAATGTTTTTCAGAACCAGCATGAAGGAGGAGGTGGCAGGAGGTTTTTTTAAAGCAGCCGTTGGGCATGTATGCTTCTCAGTGACTGAAATGCACCAAATGAATATTTTAACGTAAAAATGTTTTAGCTTAAACGACATTGGGCAGAAAATGGGTTTCCAGACCAAATGATATTTGCTTCGTTTGCTCATGAGGAGTCATAAACTCGCTGGATAGCCGTGTGCAAGTTCATTCCCTCTCTCATCTACATCCGTCATGAGAGCAGTCTAACCAATGCAGAAAGCACACATACACATATAAAGACTGCACAGCTGTACCTTGTGTAGAACATCGCGAAAGGATATATATAATTATATATTATTTGCACTGAAGTACTTATCAATTTCAAGCTCCAAGGCAAGTGTGTTCCCATAATTCTACCTCCAACACAATAGTTATGCCACCTTTATATGCACAGTTCACTGAAAGTTCTTTTGCAAAGCCAGTTCGAAGTCACCAGAGCAAAGGAGGACGGGCGCTTAATATGGTTCTACCACAAGTTCAGTGCAATATTCGGCTTCATTAACATTACTCGTAAGTGCTTTATGTATTGCTTGTTTTCAGATTGCTGAAAAGCCGTAGTAAAGTTCACTAGCCGTGATGATGCAGTAATACTTTGATAGACTTGCAGGGGAAATACATTAGATGAAATCATTAATGTATTTTTCCCTGCAGTACTAGCAAAATATGACTTTAATTCTTTTTCCATGCAAGGGATTAAGCATCACTAAGCTTCTGCATCGTAATTTATGTTATAATCTCCATAAAGTAATTACTGGTTATAATCTCCATTTCAGATGTATGGGAATTAAGACGGTAAGGCCACCAATTCTGTAAACCTCCACAGGTCTACTCTAAAACAAGAAGTAAGCCACATGAACTAATTTCTGCCTATAACCCAGAGTTATGTTTATTAATAATTATTATTATTACTGTTATTATTATTCTATATCACCCTTCACATGAAGATCACAGGGTAGTTTACAATATAAAAACACAAAAATGCATAACATTTTTATAATATATTTATACATTTATGTATAATATAATTGTACATTTTATAATAACAAACAGGAGCAATACCTTCCTCCTCCCCTCCCCCATTTAAAAGTCCACAAATTATTTAATTAGCTAAAGGTCTGGGAGAAGAGGAACGTTTTTTGCCTGGCGCCTAACAATATGTAGCAAAGGCACGAGGAGAGCATTCCACAAGTGGGGAACCCTTCCACCAAAAACAAACAAATCAGCATAGGGGCAAATTAAGAAGCACAAATGAGTAGGAAATATTAACTGCAAGTCTACTAATCTAACAAGCGATCAGGTTCCCATACCGTTTTAAAGCATAGTTGAATGGTTTAAAGGTGAACACACAGTATGGTGGCACACAAGGCTAAAAGAACAGCCCAATCCTGCTAAACTATGGTTTTGCTCTCCAAACAAACCATAAGTTGTAACAAAGCTTTGATGTTGGATTACCACTTGTCATTTGTTCATGGGAAACCAAACAATGACCTCTAAGAATCATAGAGTTGAAAGGGACCTGGGGGGTCATCTAGTTCAGGCTTCGTCAACCTTGGCCCTCCAGCTGTTTTTGGCCTACAACTCCCATGATCCCTAGCTAGCAGGACCAGTGGTCCTGGGAATTGCAGTCTCAAAACATCTGGAGGGCCGAGGTTGAGGAAGCCTGATCTAGTTCAACCCCCAGCAATGCATTACAGTGGTACCTCTGGTTACATACCTAATTTGTTCCGGAGGTCCGTTCTTAACCTGAAATTGTTCTTAACCTGAAGCACCACTTTAGCTAATAGGGCCTCTTCCTCCTGCTGCGCTGCCAGAGCATGATTTCTGTTTTCACCCTGAAGCAAAGTTCTTAACCCGAGGCAGTATTACTGGGTTAGCGGAGTCTGTAACCTGAAGCATATGTAACCCGAGGTACCACTGTACATCATATTTGGATGAAATGGCCAAGGCAAACCATGGCTTGGCTCTCGGAGGTGCAGCAGCAGGCAAGGAGCAAGATATTAGTCCTGTGCGCTAGCAACACTGCACATCCACCTTTAAAACAAAGCTATGCTTTAAAATAAAGCTCTCCTTTAAAATAGAGCTATAGCTTTAAAACAAAACTATGCTTTTATTGGGAGAAAAGCGATGACAAACCTAGACAGCATCCTAAAAAGCAGAGACATCACCTTGCCAACAAAGGTCTGTATAGTTAAAGCCATGGTTTTCCCAGTAGTGATGTATGGAAGTGAGAGCTGGACTATAAAGAAGGCTGAAGAATTGATGCTTTTGAATTATGGTGCTGGAGGAGACTCTTGAGAGTCCCATGGTCTGCAAGAAGATCAAACCTCTCCATTCTGAAGGAAATCAGCCCTGAGTGCTCACTGGAAGGACAGAGCCTGAAGCTGAGGCTCCAATACTTTGGCCACCTCATGAGAAGAGAAGAGTCCCTGGAAAAGACCCTGATGTTGGGAAAGATGGAGGGCACAAGGAGAAGGGGACGACAGAGGACGAGATGGTTGGACAGTGTTCTCGAAGCTACCAGCATGAGTTTGACCAAACTGCGGGAGGCAGTGGAAGACAGGAGTGCCTGGAGTGCTCTGGTCCATGGGGTCACAAAGAGTCAGACACAACTAAACAACATGCTTGATTGTGGTTCACAGCAATAGGTACACCAAAGCAAGGAGGAAAAACCAAACCGGACAATTACCTGCAACCTCTCAATATTTCTTTACCAGCTTTTCAAACCATTTACAGCAATATAGCTTTGTGCATCTTTAAATAGGGGTAGGAGCCGGGATCGGTTTTCCTTATTTTTATACGCATTAGAGTGCACCTGTTGTATATATCCTACCTCTAAATCCTCGTGTATTTTAATCACGGCCACAAATGCTGGACAACTGTTTTGAAGCAGAAGGGCTGGTGAGACAAAGCATAGCTCAAGAGAAGTGAAGGGCTTTACATAGCCATGGCTGCTTATACAGAGTGCTGGGCAGAAGAGGGGATCAAAATCCTACATATATTAAGCAAAAAATCAACAGAATAAAAATACATGGGTGTATTTTTTTTTTAAAGGAAAGAATAGAGATTAATAAATAGATCAATCGGTCAAAAGGAGGTTGAATACTCTTGGAGCATATTCTTCCCTAATATATAATTACTCCTATAAAGAAAGCATTATAAATCAGTATGATTCACCTCTAATGCATATATTAAAACAATACGAGCAGGGACAGAGCCCTAGGACTGTAATTTCTTTTAAACTGTTCTTAATACTGCATTTTAAAATTGCTGTAAGGATGGGTACGAAACTGACCATATAACAACAAAAACAGCAACACAACTAGAACAGTTGCAAAATACCTAACACATACCTGAGATCTGAAATCAATGTATTAAAAAAATAATAATCAAGAAGCAACAGGTTTTTACCACGTTCGGTAAAGAAGATCCACTTTATTATAAACTTAACCTGTCATCACCTCCCCCTCACACTCACTCACACTCTCTCTCTCTCTCTCTCTCTCTCTCTCTCTCTCTCTCTCTCACTTATTCTAATGTGATGTATTCCTTTGGCAAATTCTCACATTTTCTCCTATCCACCCTTTTACAAATGGCAATGGTTTAATCTCTCCCCCCCACCCCACTTTTCTTTGGCCAGCAAAACGCTTGCTGTTATGACCACACATGAAACTAATTCTTTATGCTACACGTTTAACGGAGCCATCTATAAAATTCAACAGAAAAAATATCAGATCCTGTGGGGTCTCATATTCTATAACCGGTGTGATAATTTATACACCCTTTTTAGTCTCAGAACAACAATATGGCCTAGTTCGAGAGTGTGTGACTGGTCCAGTCTTACCCCAAGAGCTTTGTACCCGATCCCGGCTCCTACCCCTATTTAAAGATGCACAAAGCTATATTGCTGTAAATGGTTTGAAAAGCTGGTAAAGAAATATTGAGAGGTTGCAGGTAATTGTCCGGTTTGGTTTTTCCTGTTTACAAAGCTATTGTACTACCAACCTTACTATATGCTTGTGAAACATGGACCACTTACAAACACCATCTCCAACTCCTCGAAAGATTCCATCAATGGTGTCTCCAAAATTTTTTACACATCACCTGGGAAGACAGGCGAACTAGTATCAGTGTATTGGAAGAAGCAAAGGTCACCTATGTTGAAGCAATGATTCTTTAACATCAGCTCCGTTGGACTGGTCATGCTGTGCGGATGTCTGATGATCATCTTCCAAAGCAACTACTCTATTCCGAACTTAAAAATGGAAAGTGTAATGCCGATGGACGACAAAAGAGGTTTAAAGATGCTCTCAAGGCAAATCTTTTAAAATGTAGTATAAACGCTGACAACTGGGAAACACTGGCCAGCGAGCACTCCAGTTGGAGAACAGCCTTTACCAAAGGTGTCATGGGCTTTGAAGACACTCGAACTCAGCACGCAAGGGAGAAACGTGCCAAGAGGAAGGCACGCTTGGCAAATCCACACTGTGATCAACTCCCACCTGGAAACCAATGTCCCCACTGTGGAAGCACGTGTGGATCCAAAATTGGCCTCCACAGTCACTTATGGACTCATTGTTAAAACCATGTTTATGGAAGACAATCTTACTCGGCTACGAGTGATCGCCAAAGAAAAAGACGACCCCAAGAGTGTCAAAGGTGCAAGGGGATTTGCACAGACTTATTCCTGCTCCAAGTCCAATGTATTCTGTCCGCAGTGTTACCCTGGCTGCTGATCAAAGACAAGGACAGCCTGTTCAGACAGACCGCTGCTGTCTGAGATGTTATTAGATATTACCCACATACATGCAGACCCATCTTGGAAGCCTTCAGATCTATTACTTGCTTTTGAAAACAAATAAATAAATCCGGAGATTTCTAAACTGATTGGCACTCAGATATCTTTCAGGCCATTATGTTCCTTCCCCTGCATGCTCCATTCAGTACACGAAGCCTTGCTCTAGGTTCCTTGGTTGTTGGCTGCAAAGTGGAGAACCCACCACAGGGAAATGCCTGGCGGGCAAGATCCGTCAAGCACTGTGTGCTTTTAAGATGATTGGAAGCAAAGCCGGCTATTCAAGAAGGCTTTAGCCGAGTACTTGCCCTTTTTGTGCTATGTTCATGCCGTTCTCCTTTTAAGCTAATTGGCTGGTTCACATGCAACAGTAAACCACAGTGTAGTGCCACATGGACAAGTCCCAAGCACTCGCCCTCCCTGCATGGCCAGAAGGAAGATGACATCTGTGGAGTTTGCCTTTGGTTTCAAAGAACCTGGGCTTAACATTACATGAGAAACAGGAATCCTGGTTTAAAACAACAGTCGCGGTACAAGCAAACATGAACCCATGGCTTATAAAACTGGCTTGTTTAAGTCTTCCTCCAGTGGGACAAGGGAGGACACAAGGACAAAGCTTTGCTCAGGGCCATCCATGTAGCTCTAAGCTGAGCCAGGGATTACAGTGCCATGGGCACAGTGGCACTCCTGAGGACCTCCCTTGGTGCCTACAAAGCCCCTGGCCTGGATCTACCAATGCCCAATCACTGCCTCTTTGGCAAGGGTAGTTACACTGATCCCCTTTGCAAAGCATAAAGAGCTGACGGGGAAGTTGGAAGAGGTACACTCTCTCTCACTTCCCCTTTCATCTCTATGTGCTTTTCAGATTGTACCTAAGCAGCTGAACAGAAAGTGGAGCAGATGATTGGGAAAGAGGTAGTGATCTGGGAGACCAGTGCAAGGAAAATGGAAAAGATGTGCTTAATATCAGATTTCATAAAATGGCTCCTCTTGAAATTGTATAATTGCCCCCCCCCCAACAAAAGAACCACAAAATCACATACCACCTCTGTCTCCATTGACTGTAAAGACTCATGGATTCAGTTCTCTTCAGTGCAGCCATGGAACAAAAGTGTGCATCTGATGCATGGATTGTTAGGGGTAGTCAAATTTAATAAACTTTTTTTTTTGTAACAAGGACACCCCCTTAAAGCTGCCACCAAATCACAGGTTATCTCTATGTCCACATATATATTCTGCAAGTCAAACAGCCAATAAATAATTTCAGGATGCTGAGTTTTGTCCTCACGTGATTCTGTGTTTGCTGGCAAACAGAGAGAACACATACAGCTCTGAAAGTAGTCACCTTCAGGTTGGCACTTAAATTATTGCCCCATTTGTATCTTACTTGGAACACCTACAATTAGTTTTGAAATCTCAAAACATTTCAGCCTAGGTGCTGTGTCCATCACAGTCCTTTGTGACAAGTCTAAGCCACCTAATACCACACAAGATAGCAACAGATTATCACCAACAACATTTAGTCATGTGAATGAACCTCATTCCGTTCACAGCATACAATCTAACCACAGGCAGCTATTAATGCCATATGAAGGGGTAACCTGTTTACACAGACGGTAATCACAGATACACTGTAGTTTTGCTTCTATAAGAAGTTACCTCCGCTGGCAATATGCTAGCAGAAGTATTGGTTATGCATAGCCTGGGATATTCCTGGGTTCAGGAGCACAGCAACCTAGCAGTTTTTGTTAAAGGGTAGTTTCTCTGCCTTTCAGGCCTACTGCAGAAAACAGAACCGATACACAACACATAATATCAACCGACTGATCACAGAAAAGGGTGGCAAGTCCATGAATGAGATGAGTTTTGCCAATTGAGCAGTAAGTGAAAAGACTTAGTAGGCTGTAAGAACAAAAACTTCGCTCCTCCCTCTCCTAAGTCCAGTCCAAGGTTAACAATAGTAAAAGGAAGCTTCTGATAATTCTTCCTGCCATATCTTTGGTGGGACAGCAACAAAACAAGTCTCTGTGCATAAGAAACCAGACACTAAATCAAGGTGACAACAGCCAGCAAATTTCAGCTTATTCAGTGCCAAAACAGTGAGCCCCAGATAAAATCAAAACACATGCATAGATGACACTGCGAAACATCCTCCTCCCAATCTGGTACTTTGCAACAAACATGGTCAATGGTGGGAATTGTAGTCCATCATCTAAGTTGCAGACCCTGAAGCGTCTGTTCTGTCGTCCTAGCTGGTTGATCCTAGCTGGTAAAGCTGTCACTTGTTTTCTGAACAGAATTAATTTTTGTCATCCCAAAAGAACTGACTGAAGTACTGGGTTAATTTCCGTTTTCCACATTTTGTAATATTTAGGAACAAATTTGCATGTGGCATTTTAGTCTGGAGAGGATGAGTCACCCGAGCTTTGAAAATGATGAGTTCATTTTAAAAGTAAGAACCCATTAAAATTAACACACTGGAAAAGTTGCAGACAGATTAGAGGGTTGGCTTTCAAAATTAATAGGTCCCAAACCACCACCTCCTCCTCCTCCACTAGATTTTTACAAAGATTTCGAGATGCAAGTTTCCAAAGAACATGGTTTGTAAAATGCTGGCTTCCAGTTGAAAAATATATCCATCCCAGCGCCCAAAGCTCTAGGCAAGTAGAAAATTGTGACCACGAGAAAGAAGATTACAGTAGTACAATTTGTAGGCCTTTAATCTGCTGAATCCAACCTTATTTTCAAAAAGCCCAATTTCTACCATTACAGAACTTTCTGTGCCTGAATAACTCATGTAGATTGGGATGGCCTGCCCAAACTATATCCACAGAAGTAACGTTATGCTCCCTGACGCTGCTGTAGAGTTCACTATCAGAGTTTTGGATTTTTTTTAAAACAAACTGTTTAGGATTTGATTATACCAGAGACCAATATTACTTAACTGAAAACCTCATGGCATTTTAAATAAAAGAAAATGCTGTTTTAATTCAGCGTTAGCTTGGAGGCATGAGGCCTTAGAAGTGCTCAAGATTTTAAGAGACCAGACTCTACAAGAGAGTATTGCAGGTTGAATATAGACCACAAGCTGCTCCCTTGCATCTATTTTCAATTCTTAGGAACTTCAGTAATATTAATTGCTACTTTAGCAGGAAATTCTCTTCAGATACCACCCTCTTGCTTATAAAGAAATTGCCAAAACTTGCTTCCCTTGGCTGCCAGCTATTGCTCAATATCCTTCACATTGAGAGTAAATACGCCAGAGATATCCATGCACTAAATGACATGTTCTGAAAGGCACATCATTAGCTTTGTCAGAAAGATTATCACCTACTTAGAAGCAGTGAGATATTAAAGCTAGGAGCTGAATGGCACTTTAAACCTAGGTTATGGGTGCAACAACAGAATGTCTAGGCAAACTTTTTTATAACAAAAATACAAAGCTGAAAATGAATGAACTGCAGCTAAAATCTTATGTTCATTTTTCACATGGTCTAGTCCAGGGGTAGGCAACCTAAGGTCCGTGGGCCGGATGCGACCCAATCACCTTCTCAATCCGGCCCACGGATGGTCTAGGAATCAGCGTGTTTTTACATGAGTAGAATGTGTCCTTTTATTTAAAATGCATCTCTGGGTTATTTGTGGGGCGTAGGAATTCATTCATTTCCCCCCTCAAAATACAGTCTGGCCCACCACATGGTCTGAGGGACGGTGGATTGGCCCACGGCTGAAAAAGGTTGCTGACCCCTGGTCTAGTCCTTCCCCTGCCCACCCCCCTAATATTCTTAAGAGGGTCTCTTCTCCAGTCTTCAGAGAGTAGCTGGAAGTGGGGAGGCAGAAAAAGGCCCTCCTTTCCTTCCAATCTGCAGTTTTAATCTGAAATCTTAGGCACAGTACTGTGTCCAGAGCTCAGAAACTGCTTGCACTAATGAAATCCCCTGTCGCAAAATGCGCCTAGAACAACAGGAGTTTCAAACCCTGCTTGGAATATGGTTACCAGATTTTTTCCAATGAATCCGGGGACACTTTTTTTTTTTTTTTTGAAGCTGAGTAGCAACAGGGAGTCAGTAGTGGGGATGGTGAGGCAAAAAACCCTGGGCCCAAGCACACATGCATATTGTATAAAGGTGCAAAGCCCTTCTTTCGCACCCTGTGAAACATAAATGCACATAGTTTTTTTAAAACTGGGCAACGGCATGCCGCCCACCTGTGACTCCTGAGTCTACCCCCTTTGTTTTGACGGATCGGGGGAGGCTCGGGAGTCATGGGCAGGCGGCCATTGCCCAGGAGGGGCCAGCCTGGTAGTGCAGTTGGCTCTGGCTGGCTTCAGGAGTTGCTCACTGCTGTGGCGCAGGAAAAATGGCAGGCGTCATGGCAGCGAGCAGTGCTACCAGGCTGGTTCTGGGCTGCTGAGGCTGCTGCTGCCACGTTTCCCGGGGACAGATTTGCAAATGTGGGGAAATTCCAGGGGTGGAATTTGTCCGGGGACAGATTTGCAAATCCAGAGACTGTCCCCGGGAATGTCTGGTAACCCTAGCTTAGAAGTCTCCTTTAATCTGGCACTTGCCATTAGCACTAAGTTGGGGCTGGTCACCATGTTGCTCAGGAGATATTAATGGACTACAACTCCCACCAGGTTCAGGTGGCATTGTCAATGGCGAGGGATGGTGCCAGTTGTAGTGTAACAACATCTAGCTGGTGCCACGCAGGCCACCCCTGCCCTTTCTCTGACATGCTTTTTTGCATGAAAGTCACACAGCTTTCAATGGGCTTACAGCTTGGTTTAGCATTGCAGCTGGCTGTTTCTTTCAGCCTGCGAGCTCCTTATGCCACATTTATATGAACATAAAGACACCTTGCTGAATCAGGCCAGTGGTCCACCTCATCCAGTAACCTGTTCTCACAGTAGCCAACCAGAGGCCTGTGGGAAACCAGCAACCAAGATGTAAGAGAAAAAGGACTCTGCCTTGCAGTTTCCAGCAACTGGTATTCAGAAACATGGCTGCCTCCACCTGAGAAGGCAGAACAATAGCCTCCCTCGTGGCTAGTAGCCATGAATAGTCTCATTCTCCATGTTAACACCACCCCATATCCTAAAGTCTAGTTCTCTCATCAGGTGATAAATATGCGTCTAGACTGCGCCACTTGAGGAGGAGACTCAAGACCAAAGTAGATGTGGCAATAATTGCATGGGTGCAATTAACTTGTATGTTTTTTTGCTACACATGTAGCAGCCTCAGGGGATCCTCCGACAGATCCAGATCACAGAGGCTGGGAGAGAAGAGTTGTAACCCTTTTCCATAAAGTCCCTCTTTGCTTAAGAAGAGAGAAACCTCCCTTGGTGCCAATGCAGGCTTCCTCCCTGGTGTAAATAGGTTCCATTGATTGATTGATTGATTGATTGATTGATTGATTTTATACACCGCCCTATACCCAGAGGTCTCAAGATAAACTCAAAATATAAAACCACAAAATACATAATCACAATAAAAACAGCAACCCAATAACCCCCCCCCCATTAGGGGCCCGTTCTGTTGGGGCCACAGGAAATGGTAAGATTAAACTCTTATTTATTTTTTAAAAATTTAAATCCCACTTTTCCTTCCAAGGGCAGCTCCTTAGCACCATCCTCTGCACTCATGGTGCTGCACAGACTATTTACGTTTTGTTTTAAACATGCACATTTCTAGCATTCATGCAATTAACATCACAGAGACTTCAGTCCAAATGTAAGATAGCATTCAGTTAAAGTGTCTTTCAACATACGAAACAGAGATGGATAACCTGAGCCCAATGGCCATGGTTGATAATCACTGTCGTCCCACCACATGTGGAATTCAGCAAATTCATCAATCCCTGGCCTAAAGTCCAAAGTACACCTGAAGTCCGTTCGACCATATCAGGTCTGGTCTGTGCGTACAGCAGAATGAGATGGGTTTGTTTTTCGTATGATGGAATTCTCCCCCATAGGAATTCTCAAACACAGAAAACTGGATGTCAAAAAGGGTGGTTTTAGCATCATTCTCTCTACACATCATTCTCTTTATGCGTAGAATTTCCTCCCCGCAAAGGTGGGTATTTGCACGGTGAGATGCTCATCTGCACTCTGAAGGGATACAACCAAGATGCAAGTTTACTGCCTCATCAGCTGCTTCCCAGAACTAGACCACGGTTGCTTCAAGAAAAGTGGCGAGCTATTTTGAGTATTTTCTGAGACATTGGTACAGGCTGGAAAACAGATTGGATTCTTTGCCTTTGTCCTGGGCATCCTTCCCAAACTCTTATGCCCTGAAGAATTTGTGGCAAACCATCTGGCACAAAAATGCCAAAGTACTTTCAGTGAGAACCCTGTGTCATAGTCATTCATGTCAGATTGTGTAATATATGAACAGGGAACTGATATTTTATTCTTTTTCAGAAAGAAATGTCTCTTTCTCTCCTTCCTTCCTTCCTTCCTTCCTTCCTTCCTTCCTTCCTTCCTTCCTTCCTTCCTTCCTTCCAGTTCCTTCTCAAAATGCTCACATTTCATTTTTTAATATGGATTATCACTGCTATTGGTCAAATGTAGTTCACCCCATGGGAAGAGGGAGAAGATACAACCTCAAAAATTATAAGTGATGCCAGAAATAACATGAAAGGGGGGGGGGGTATAAATACAGCCAAGTTAATAAAAGTATGTATTATTATAATGATACTGCATGAAAAATTCTCATTTCTGCCAGAAGGCTCACCTCTAGGCTGGAGTTACATGTCAGAGACTGATTATCCCCAACGTGCTTTAAGGACCAGCTCCTTCTATGTGTTCTGCTTAAGCATTATAGTGTTGCTTTGCTTTTCCCCCCAAACAAAAAGTGTGACAGGTAAGTACATGGCTTTTCAGTTTTATTATGCAATCACTTCCCAGAAAAACCCATCAAGCTCTTTAAATTCAGGGATGGTCCTTTAAAAAAAAACAAGACCCCACATCAAAAAATTGGAATTTTTTCCAATGCCCTAAATAGCAATGAGGCTCCGATTGGTATTAGTCCACTAAAACAAGTATGTTGTGTTAATTTTTCATGCAACATAAATCCATCAAAAGGTTTTTCCCCCCATTAGCCAAAAGTAGTTGAACTGAAATATTTGATTAGGGAGGAAAAATCAATAAAGCACATACAATAAATCACAGAAGCTGCCTACTTTCGATTTTTCCTGATTTCTCCCTCCTGTTGAAGCCCCTACTCAACATCCCAGACTCTTCCAGTGCCACCCAAGCTATACATACATAAATATATATATATAGCCAGACACCTCCATAGATTATTACAGCTGGCCTTTAGTGCTGGCATGAAAATAGTCGCTCAGCTAGTAACTTTTGGCAAATCAGCACAACCACCAGGCAGAAAAGCTTCTGGAAGAGGAACAGATTGTGCTGTAATTTATCTGCGCGCAAAAATTTGTTTTCACATAGGTATGCATGGGAAGTAAACATTTGTGTAAACTTGACGTGTCTGTGGACTTACTTGCTAGTGTTCAGCACACATTTACTTTTATGTAAAGCCACAGATGTGGTGTACATAGACCACCATTCCACTGCACAACTCCAGTCAAGGCAAGGCCTAGAACTCCACCATAGGCAGCTGTTCAACAATGATTTTAATTCTTCCTAGACCTTGGGAACCAGTTGTAGTGATTACAGTTATTTCCAATGGAGGAGCGCAAAAGGATAATCAGAAAATGTAACACTCAACATATAGTCTGGAGTTTAATGCATACTACATGCTTCTAAAGACAGCATACTCTTTTATTAAAAGTTCATGTATAATAAATAAATAATAATAATAATAATACTAAACAACTTTTATTTGTATCCCGCCCTCCCCGGCAGAGACCAGGCTCAGGGCGGCTAACATCAAATATAAACATTGATATAAAATCAAACAATAATTAAATCACCTCTTAAAAACAAATCAGGATAGAATTAAAATCTGAATTAGATGGCTTTCTGCAGGATTTGGGTTGGGAACAGTAAATGCTCATCAGGTCCACTGTGTACACTGATCTTATATGGGCCTGTGAGAACGCTGGGAGGCCTCTTTCGTACTAGTTCTTATACCAAAGGGGAAGGGGAGTCAGGCTGAGCCCTGACCAAAGGCCTCTAAAGGCAAGTATAAATTGTTTTATTCCAGTCTTATGACCAAGGTAAGGAAAGACGTAACAACCCCAGACCCCTTGAGCCCCACACGAATATTGGATAATGAGTTTACCACAGGCAGGGACCATTTTAGACGCATCTGATATGGGGGAACGGGGCAGTGGGCGAAATGGGGCATTTTCACTGGAGTATTAAATATATACAATTTCACTTAAACACGCAGTGCCGTGAAAGGTAACTCCTGGGTAAATTGGGAGTTGCCTGTACCTCATTATTAATATTTATTTAGTGCCAGCCTGGGTTCGAAATGAGCAGGGTCCCAGGCACATTTTACGCCTAAAGATTCTCCATTTCCGAGCACCTCCCGAAGTTTGGGTGCCTTTTTTTTTTGCGCCTGGCTGGCACTCAAGGATTACTGAAATGTATGTGCTTTGAAGCCTCAAAGTACCGTATTGGCCCGAATATAAGCCGCACCCGAATATAAGCCACACCTTTAAAACTGGGGAGCGGGGGGGGGGGGAGAAAAAAAAGAGGAAAAAACACCCGGATTTAAGCTGCTCCATTCCTTGCTGCTCCTGGCTGCACACTGGGCGGGGTGAGGGGAGCCGCGCTGCATTGCCCCTTTGTTGCTTACTCCCTTCCCAGCCTTGGGGGAGAGGATGGGGGACTGTGGGGGGGGGGGAGTCGCCACACTCCTGGCGCTGTCTGCCCTGTGCTCCTGGCTGCATACTGTAATGTCACGAATATAAGCTGCACTTTAACTTTTCACAGTCAGAATGGGAGGGGGGAGTGAGGCTTATATACAGTATATGTAAAGGATCGACAATATCTTTCACAATAAAGAGTTCAGGGTTTTGAAAACTGAAGCATGGTACCAATATTTTTATTGTAAATACCAAATTAAACATGTATTTACAATTTCTGCTAAAAATGTGATATTAACACCGTGTAACTTATTTGAATTGCGTATTAGTTTGTGCTGATCAAAATAATAAATAAAAAGTGTTGCCCCCCCCCAAACGGCGACTAGGCATTCTGTTTTGGCGCCCACAATCCAGGTCCCAGAAACCATTTGGCTCCTATCCCAGTTTCTAACACTTGGACTGCCCGCAGCAAACTGGATTCTAAACCCAAAAGCAACTGATGAAGCTGTTTCTCAGGCAAAGGACCTGCGGCTCTCCCAATGTGTTTTGGATTCCAGTTCCAGTGCCAACCAGAATGGCCAAAAGTCAGGGAAGATGGGAGTTGATGGCTACGCTCTACCTCCACGACTGGAGGCAGTATGTCTCTGAATACCAGCTGCTGGGAGCCATAAGTGGGAAGACTGCTGTGGCTCATGTTCACTTGCAGACTTCCGACAGGGATGCTAGAATGGATGGGACATTGGCTTGATCTAGCAGCCTGTGGGGGGCCACAGGTGCTTCGTTCCTGCCTTCTAGGATGAACAGTATCTTATTCCAACAGCATCTTTTTTCAAGGTTAGCTGCAAACCTTATTGCTAAACCAGAAGTGGAGAGGAAGGAGTACAGTGATTCCTCCGGTTGCACATGGGATCTGTTCCGGAGTTCCAGTCGGATCCTGAGGTTTCTGCAAGTGGAGGGACCGCTTCTGCACATGTTGGCGGTAGAGTGCTTTTGCGCATGGCAAAACCCAGAAAAATACTTCCAGGTTTGCCTCGTACGTATCCCAAAGGATACGGAACCAGAGGTGAACGTAAGTAGAGGTACCACTGTACAGCTGTGGGGCAAGGTGCCATCCCACCGATTCGTAATTTGCTTTTGCCACATGGACTATACCACAGGTCTGTTTGTTTTATGGATGTCACACACACACCTGGCAGCCCACCTAGAAGCCCCCAAAGGCCAGCATCACAGAGATGAAGCAAATGGATTTGGCTAGGTAAGAAACAGCGAAGGGAAGACCACTGCGGCAAAGGTTGTTTTTCGGGTGCGGGGAGGACAGATGAACAGGTGACTGAGGAAAGTCTTTGAAAACGAAGGAGTTTTTTTGAGAACAATTTACTGCAAAGGCAAGCTGGCTTGATAAAAGAACGTGGCAATGATCCCACATGCAGCATGTACCTTTGTGTCAAAACGGAGCAACCCGCCCACATTTCCACTGAAGGACTTGGTGAACCTAAATATTTCAAACTGCTGTGAAGTTTGCTGGTTTATTCAGGAACTGGGTGACTCTGTGTAAGACTGAAGCGGGGGTGGGATGGGGGAGGTTAGGCGGTTCAGCTCCACAGTCTATTCAATACCTGACAGCTCCACTGACCCCAGCACAGGTGAGAATTTAAGTGTTCTTCAGTGACAGGTGCACTAGAGAAAACATTTAGACGCATTTCTCCAAGGCCAAAAGATGCCAGTGTTTATTTCTGACCTGAACTGAACTTGAAGCTGCAATCGTGGAACAAGTGTAGACATTTTTCTAAGAATTAGCAGTTAAGTTTTGCAGCACTCTCTTATGTGCCTACTGTGCTTTTAGCAGCGAAGTGCTCACAAACGCTGTGAAGTGCTACCACATTAAGGAGCGATTTTATGCAAAGCACATGGTGTAAGACTAGAGGGAGAGTGGAGCAGCCACCTTGACCTAATTTCCTTACTTTGGCTGACATAATTTACCATCCAAGTGATACTATACAACAAAGCTACGAGGAAAGGACAAAATTAGATTAAAGCAAGAGTAATAGCTACACTGGTCTAATGCATTTTGCAAAGTCCTTTCTGAGTGTTGTGCCTTCGCGATATCTTCTGTTCCAAGGACATTTGGACGGGGGGGTAACAAAATTCTCACTTTCATAACACACTGAAGAACATAAATGCCACAAGAAGAATCACGGAATTGTAGAATTGAAAGGGACACCCCAAGGATCATCTAGTCCAACCCCCTGCAATGCAGGAAAAAGAGCAACCCCCTACCCCAAGGCATGCACAAACCTAAACCAATTGTGCATCCCAATCCTACTTGCAGCTAGCTGTGTTGAAGCCAGCTGAAATCAATGGGCTTAACTCTGCAAAGGCCTGCAGTCTTGATTTCTAGTTCAGTGGTGCAAACATCATTGCTCACCTTCCAAGTTATGCAAAATATTTCCCTCAATCCTTCATAACATAACCGGAAGGAAAGGAATTGATTTTGCAACCTTTCCATTCTCCAAAAGCCCCAGGGCAAGGTATAAATACATTCACCTCCCCGGCAAAGGGAGTAGTAGCAAAGCCCAATCTCACATATTGATTTAGCCTGGCAGCGTATGAACTAAAACCCCATCAATATCCATTAAAACACATCTTACAAACGCCATGCCAAAACAGATGCTCATTAAAGAATTGGGGAGAAAGCCCTCCTCTCAACCACACCATTGATTCACCCAAAACCCCGAGGCAGCAAAATATTTGTACAAGAATTTATTAAAAGATATACCATCATTTTTTATAATAATGGCAACTGATTTCAGTGACTATTCTTGCCTGTTACTTCCTACCTAATGCAACTTACTCGAGGAGAGAATTGTTCCAAAAAACTTGTTAAATATATGAGCATGACTCCAATCTTCAGACCACTGTTATGAAATAGTGTTAGGGAACATTTTCAAAATTAAAGTCAGCATTATAAAGACTGACAAAAAAAGGATTAAAAAAACCAGTTTCAAGCTAATACATACACATGTATCACAAAACATCCACACACAAAAAGATATTCAGGTTTTTCAGGTTCCAGGTAGGCTACCCTTATTAGTACAAGAATATATAGGTATATAGGACAATAAAGCAAAATATGCTTGTGGAATTGAGGCGCAAACAACTCTTAATGTCCTTAGCCGGGGAAGGATGTAAAAAAGGTTATTTAATTCTAAACCTAGACTACTGGAAGACAAGTAGAGTAACACTCTTCTTCACAAGGGGAAAAGGGATTACTAGAATTATTTCTTGGCAGGGCAGAACGATGGGCTCGACTATTCCTGTTGTAGGAAGCTGTTAATTAGGGAAGAACAAACGGAGAAAAGAGTTATCCTAAGCAGATTGCGAGCAGACATGTCTGGGAGGGCACATGCCAAGAGTCAGTCCCCCCCCCTCCAGCCCCCAAGGAACCTTGTACAAGGGGGCAGAGACGCTGGAGGGGTTTGGAAAGAAAGAGGGGTAGAACAAGGATAAAAAACAACGGAGCCTCTCTCACGCTTCCCAAAGCAGATGTGTTAGAAATGAGATAAAAATGAAACACACCAACAAGACCCACAATTGTAGCAGCGTAATCTCTAAAGGGCTCGACAGAACATGACAGGGAGATGCCTCAAAAGGGAAGCTGACCAGAACCGGAGAGCGCACACAATGCGCTCCCTTCTATGTCTTCCATGCTAGCCGAGCAACAAGGGAAAGGGGGTCAGAAAGTGGGGCAGGAGGAGGAGGAGGGGGGCTCTCCATACACACACAACCCAAAATTAAGGCTGAGGAGAAATGCAGTGTTTTTTTAAAGTAACACAAAACTCTATTATGAGTGAGAGGAAGGAGCCCGAGGCAAGGGGCGAGTCTCTAGGGCAGCAGAAAAAGGAGTTGGAGGTGGAGAGGTGGGGAAGGGCGGACAATGGGGCGGCGGCGGCGGAGGAGCCCGAGCTTGCTCGGTCGCGCTCCCGGGCGCCGGCGCTGCCCGCCTGGCTTCTTCTCCGCGCCCGGCCCCGGCTCACCTGGTAGATGGCGGCCCAGCTGTCGGCCTGGTCGAGCCGGCGGAACTCCTTCTCGATCTCCATGGCGTAGGGGGCCCGGGCCCGGCCGGGCTCCTCCGCCTCTTCCTCCTCCGGCTCCTCCACGGCGTCTCCCGCTGCCCTGGGCTGCTCCAGCTCCGGCTGCTCCCCGGAGCGCCGCGGCGGCTCTTGCTGCCTGCTCTGCATGGGCAGCGCCTCCCCTTCCCTCCGCTTCTCCCCTTCCCTTCGCCAGCCCACGGGAAGCGACGCAAGCGGCCCGGCCCCCGAGCCTTCCGGGACGGCCTCCTCCTCCTCGCCGCTCGCCGCCTCCCCAAGAGGCGAGGCCGAGGAAGGAGGGCGCAAGGAGGGGAGAGGGCAGGGCGCGCGGGGCGGAGTCTGCCCGGGGTGGAGCAAAGAGCTCGGATGAGCTGGGCCATCCAGAAAGAAGCCAAGAGAGCCTCTGAGCGTGTGCAGAGCACCCTCCAATAGCTCGCTTCCTGGGATGGGGAAGTTGCGCAAGACGGAGGCGTCGGCTCGCCAGTGCATGTTGCGCTTGAGCTCTGCGGCGTTTCTCCTTTTGGAAAATGGTTGGGCCCCAGCGCAGGAGATTCCCGTGCTGATCCAGGCTCCTCTTTGCAAGAGAGAGAGAGAATTGCAAAGCCCCCCCCCCCACACACCGTCCGCTCCTTTTATTGTAAGAGGTGGGCGATTTTTGTTGCGTTTACTTTCGCAGGTTTCCTCCCGGGACCCCTTTACTGCCGACGCTCCCGGGCATGAGCTGGCTGCTCCCGTTCTGGAAAAGCAGAGGATCTAGATCTTAGGGGGGAAAGGACAACATTTGTGGGTCTTGTGGCACCTTCGAGACTTCATAAGCAGCGGCGTAGCCAGGGTGGTGCCATCCAATATTCTGGACTACAGCTCCCATCAGCCCCATCCACAATGCTCTGGCATTATGGGAGTTGTAGTCCCAACTCTCTTTTTTTGAAGGGTTCTCCACGTTGGGTACCCGGGGAGACGAGAGACGACTTCATCAGATGAACGCCATATTAAAACCTATTTCTTTTATGGTTTTTAGTGGCATGGGCATGTTAATCTGTTGCAATAACAATTATGAAAGAGTTGTGAACCTTAAAGAATAACCAATTTAGTAAGGCATAAGCTTTCATGGGCTACATCCCAATTTGTCCCACGTTGCAGGTGCATATACATATAACTGGGGGGAACGGAATTGTAAATAGTCGGGTCACAAGGAAACAAAAGTGTAGAAAATACAAAATGTGATGATTACATTAACCTGGACCATTCACACACGAAAACGTCTACTTTGCATCCATGCTCAGGGCCTGCTGTATGCGACTCATTACTCTCTCTGGCCTGGTTCACAAACTTATTATTATTTGAATTTGTCATTTGCTTTTTCTCGCCCTGGCTATTCCAAGCAATTTACAACTGAGCCAATAGACAGATGGAACTACTCACATTGATATACATTAAATCCAAGAGGGGGAAAAAGAAATACATTAGAAACATCCCACCCACGTCTAGAAGGCCACAGCTATTTCAAGGTCAAAGGCCTGGTTATAGAAGAATGTTTTTTCCCTGGTGCCTAAATATATATAACAATGGTAGTCTAAGAAGAGCAATCCACAAGAGGGGAGTCACTGCAGAAAATGCCTGTTCTTGTGTTACTACCCCCCCCCCGGCCTCTTGTGGAGGGGCCACAGGAAAAAGGGTCTCGGATTACGATTGCAAAGTCCAATGCTTTATTATACAGTACTATGGTTTATTACCAGTAGTGATGTATGGAAGTGAGAGCTGGACCATCAAGAAGGCTGATCGCCGAAGAATTGATGCTTTTGAATTATGGTGCTGGAGGAGATTCTTGAGAGTCCCATGGACTGCAAGAAGATCAAACCTCTCCATTCTGAAGGAAATCAGACCTGAGTGCTCACTGGAAGGACAGATTGTGAAGTTGAGGCTCCAATACTTTGGCCACCTCATGAGCAGAGACGACTCCCTGCAAAAGACCCTGATGTTGGGAAAGATGGAGGGCACAAGGAGAAGGGGACGACAGAGGATGAGATGGTTGGACAGTGTTCTCGAAGCTACAAACATGAGCCTGACCAAACTGCAGGAGGCAGTGGAAGACAGGAGTGCCTGGCGTGCTCTGGTCCATGGGGTCACGAAGAGTCGGACACGACTAAAAGACTAAACAACAACAATGGTTTATTAAACCATGGCTTATGGATGAACCCAGATGAGCACCTGGACTATGGCTTATTAACTATGGTTAAAGTTCTCTCATTAAACAAGGTTTGGTGTACAAACCTCCTGGAACGTTAACCATAGCTTACCATTATGTGCAAACTCAAACCTCCTTCTTAATTGTGATTAATGAGCCATCTCTGACCAAAAGCTATGGAGCCATGAGTGAAGAGTAGCAAAAGAATCTCAACAGCTCTCTAGGCTCTGCTGCTCTGTGGCATAAGGTTTAGGTGGTCATCTGCCAGGCACCACAGCTTCAACTATGGTTTATTAACTATGGTTAACATTAACTATGTCTTAGTGTTATGTCTGAACTAGGCCAATGGCTCCCTTTGCTCTCCACTGGTTGCTTTCCCACTAGTACGGCATCCATCCCACATCCTGCTACATGCAAACCATGAGTAGGTCTTGCCCCATAAGCAGTAACAGTGATGCTGCGAAGAGCAGCTGCTCCTCTAGGCTGGCTGTTAAGCTACTTGCTCCAGGTGCAAGTTTCATGACAGACAGTTGTGCAACAGGTGAAGGTGTCTGTAGCATGGAGTGTGTGTCATAAACAACCCTGCACCTGCTATTCTGCTGTCAAGCCACTCTCAAGAGCTTTACTGGAGCAACCCCATACACAACCCTTTTTATATTAGATTAGAGTTTACCTTGTTTTTATTTTATAAATGTATTGCTTGCCTTTTGTGAATTTTCTCGTAAGGCGGTGAACAATTGAACAAACACATAGTTATCTACAGTACAGTGGTACCTCAGGTTGCATACACTTCAGGTTACATACACTTCAGGTTACACACTCCGCTAACCCAGAAATAGTGCTTCAGGTTAAGAACTTTGCTTCAGGATAAGAACAGAAACTGGGCTTCGGCGGCGCGGCAGCAGCAGCAGGCCCCATTAGCTAAAGTGGTGCTTCAGGTTAAGAACAGTTTCAGGGTAAGAATGGACCTCCGGAATGAATTAAGTACTTAACCTGAGGTACCACTGTACTTTTTTTCGGGGGGGGGGGGCGCATACCCCTAAACATTTCGCGCATCTAAGTTTGGCCTCATTGAGGAGCAATATTTCAATATGAGTAGGAAAATGAGAGTACCCCTAAACATTTTTTAAGAAAAAAAAGCACTGGTTATCTATAATAGGTTACAGTAAAGTGCGCGCGCACACACACAAATAAAAACTGTATCTTTCCTATTCAAGATCCACTCTCTCCTGGATGCAAGATCAATCACTGTTTCTGTGTTGCTAGGGAGTGGAAGATTGGGATTATCATTATTATTCTTTATTAAATTTGTATCCCACCCTTCATCTGAAGATCACAGGGTGGTTTACAACACAGAAATACAAAAAAAAATCAAAACACAAAACACCTAACAAAAATAAAAACAAAAGGAAAACAAACCAATAACCCCCCCCCCAGATACATTTTAATATTAATCATGCTCTTTCCCAAAGTCTAGCTTAAGCTGGCACCATAAGGTCTGCGGGGAGGGCGTCAAATGTTGGTCTTGCACAGTCCCTGAGGACTGGAGTGGGCATTGAGTCCTGATAGGTTTTTACTCGACCTATCAAGCGACATAAAGGGTGTCACATGGGTTGCAGGGAAGAGAGGAGGGACAAAAGAGTTGGTTGACTCAGGCTATTGGTCCAGTATGTACGTAATTCTCCTCTTAGTTGGTACAGATGTGCCAGGGCCAAATAGAGCTGTCTCTACTCCTGCCGTGACAGGAATACAGGATTATTCTGCTTATGTCTTGTCCAGCGTATAGTTATAAACTTAAGTAGGGATTATGAGTATTAATTTCCTGCAAAAATGTCATTATAAATTTTTAAGGCTTAGCTGGGTTTTTTAAAAAAATGATGTGCCAATTATGAAGCAGTCATTAAAAACTCACATTTGCAATTATTATATAGACAATGGTGCACAACACACATTTGCAAATTGTAGAATAGAAGGACCCTACAGACCTACCGATTTTGAAACCTGTGGAAAGGGGCTCTGAGTTTCATTTTTCAGCTAAGCCAAAGCATTTCACCTGTGATCAGTGTATTCTGGATTTGAAGATGAGCTACAGTGACATCATTTTCCTGCTCAGATCTATCTGTAAACAAGATCCACAATGTCCCTGCACTCTGGCGTTGTGAATACAACTCTGTAATTGCGTTTGGCTAACAAGCAGCAGTTCCAGTAGACTGGTTCTCCATTTACAAATGGGGAGGTTAGTTGTCATTCCCATTCAGCTCGCCTCCTGCTATCAGATTCTACATAATTGCTCCATTATTCCACATTAACATCTCTGTTTTATTTAACAGGAAGATGGTCTTGTATTAAACAAGGCTGATACTTTCTGGCAGCTGTTGGAATGCCTTTTGGGTATTGAGAGCCGCAAGTATGTTCCTTATTTCCTTTCTTGCTGTTGATGGTAATTTAAGTTTTCAGAATGTTTTGTATCAGGAGCCAACATGATTCAGTCATTCATTCAGCAACACTATAATTTCCAAGAAAAGCTTTTGGAGCCAACGTATTACAATAAGCAAGGACCATCTTAGTATTTCCCAAAATTCTCATAGCTGAGGTGCACTACATATGAATTAAAATGGGAAGAATCAGCAAGCTGCATGCTTATATCACAGAAAATTTAGGGGGCCCCCTCACCCCATCATGTTTCTGGAAGAGTCAGTTACCCCAAACAGTCCTCTGTTTGAAGGGCTGTGCAGGATAAAAAATGGTTTCACCTTCCAGTAAAACAGGATGTTTGGGTAGCGATGGGTTTCTTTCTCACTGGATGGGAAGCCAGTGGTCTTTCAGGTGTTGCTGGTCATGCTGGCTGGGCCGATGGGAGCTGGAACCTCAGTGTGGTTTAACTATCAATCTGTTTTCCCAGGGCATTCTGGGAATTGTAGGAGAACTAGGGGTTCTCCTAGCAACTAAGCACCCTTTACAAACCACAGTTCCCAGGATTCTTTGGGGGAAGCAATGACTGTTTAAAGTGGTATGAGGCTCTGTTTTGCACCCAGGATTGGGGGGCAGACAGTGCATGTCACATGAGTGTGACGTCCGGTGTGTGGCGCATGTTGCACGTATGTGAGATCATGTGCCTGTCACACGCCACACACATGCGATGTCATGCACCTGAGACATGACACGTGCGTGACGTCACACGTGTGACGGAGCCCAGTGTGGCATGGCTTCCCCTCTCGCGCTCAGGAGGAGCCTGCCACCGAACTGCTCCATGCTCAGCCATTTCCGCCCCCTCAACATGGAGAGGACCAGCAGGTTTTGAGGGGGCCGAAGGCACCTCTGCCCCATGGATTTTGGTGTGCCTGATACTGCTTTAAATGTATCAGGCAGATGAAGCCCAGGGATGGGCCTCATTCAAGGAGGTGGACTAGGACTTCATGGAGACCTCCAGCACCACTGTGCAGTGGCGTAGCGTGGGGGGCGGCCGCACCGGCCGCAACATCTGGGGGTTAGGGTTAGGGGGCGCAAATCCACTGGTTAGGGGGCGCAAATCCACAGGTTGGGGGCGCAAATTACTTGTCTTGCCCCGGGTGCTGACAACCCATGCTACACCACTGGCACTGTGGATCCTGTTTCAGGAGAGCAGCCCAGGTTGGAGGAACGTTTCTATGAGGAAAGATTGCAGCATTTGGGCCTTTTCTTTAGTTTAGAGAAAAGTCAATTAAGAGGCAACATGACAGAAGTGTATAAAATTATGCATGGCATACAGAAAATTGCTAGAGAAATTTTTCTTCCACTTTTATAATTCCAGAACCCATGGCTATTACTGAAGTGCGAATTGAGTAGGCTCATGTTTTAAATGCAAACTGAATTGGATTTTCCCACAATCCACCTCCTCCTTTGAGTTCCAGCTTTGATTTTCCGTATCTCCATTATGGGGAACTGACAACAGACCATCTCATCAGGCCTTCTGAGACTACATCTCTCATTGTAGCACATCAGTTGTATAAAATCATGGTTTTGTTTTATTATGTTTAGCAGAAGAAATATTTAACATGATATATTGGTTTACTTTAATACTTTATTTTTTTAAAAAATACCTTGCTAAGTTAACTTATTCCAAACCATTACTATAAACAGACCTGTATATATTCACATTAGAAACTCGCTCATCGCATGAGTGCTGTAGAAAAATTCTAGTTCCTCCCTTGTCCAAATTTTCTGTTGTCCTTGCTCTTCCCGAACTAAAGAAAGATAAACAGACAAATGCCAGGAAGTGGGCAGAACTCTAAAATAAACTCTCACACACACACACATTTCTCTACACACAGAAAGCAAACAATGAATCTACAAACAACCATCAACGGAACTCAGCAAAAATGCAGCCATTCTACATTCATTGGTTGGAAAGAAGCGCTCATCATCATCATCATCCTGTTTTGCCTGGTTCCACCAAATTCCTGGAAACCAATGCAAGCTTGGCTGGCAAAGCTGGGGGTGGGGGGGAAGGAGGAGAAAATTAACACAACATTTCATTCGAAAAATCAGAAAGTAGCCATTTATTCAGATCACCATGACTTCAATCTAAATTATTTAATAGCTGTCATCAGTTATCCACATTTGCTGGGGGACAGTATTCTGAAACAGGCCCCTGTTTGTTTTTTATAAGGAGTGTCCACTCTTTGAAGGCCTATATGGCACAAATCTGCTAATAAACCTTAAGAAGGGGGAGGAGGGGTCTTCAACAAGTTGCCCAACAAGAGTTAGCCCCTAGAGAGGAGGCAAGTATGAAATGGACCACAGTCATGAGACATGGTTATGGATGGAGTAGAAGTCAGGCAGACAAGGAGTGCATTGCAGAACAAGCCAATGAAGAAAAACTACGCCCCTTGGAAAATGTCTCTGATCTAAACCTCCACTGCCTGGAGGAAAAAACTGAGGCATGGTTAAGGAAGGTTGATATAAAGTTTACAGCATGCTGTGCGTTAAAGGAAAAGTACCTGAAAATGATGTACAGTGGTACCTCCAGAGCCCTGTTCGCATCCTGAAAGGAACGTAAGACGCGACTGCATGTCTGCGCATGTGCAGGTCGCGTTTTGCCGCTTCCACTCATGCACGTGATGTCATTTTGAGCGTCTGCGCATGCGCGAGTGGCGAAACCTGGAAGTAACGTGTTCCGTTACTTCCAGGTTGCCACGGAGCACAACCCGAAAACATTCAACATGAAGTGTATACATCCCGAGGTATGACTGTATAGATGGTGTTTAACTCCAGTAAAACTTGCAAAAATGTACCAAAAAAATTGTTGAATTTGTGTTGGAAATGCAAAGATAATGAGGGTACATTTTTCCATATGTGGTGGACCTATAAATCAGGAAAAGCATATGGGGAAATGATATATAATGAATTAAAGAAAATGTTTAAGATGACACTTAGTAAAAAACCAGAGGCTTCTTTATTAGGTATAATAGGAGAAGAAATCCCAAAAGAGAAAAAGGCCCTATTCATGTATCTGACAACAACAGAGTGTTATATGCCCATGGATGGAAGGAAGAAAGAATCCCATCGAAAGAAGAATGGATAGCGAAATTGATGGACTATACCAAAATGGTGAAAATGACAGGGAAGATCAGACACCAAGAAGACAAAAGGTTTTAAAAAGAATGAATTAATTGTGTGGAATACCTGAAGGAGCACTGCAAACACTTTAAAACATTAGCAGGCTTATAATAGCACCAGTGATATAATTAGGGTAAATTTTGAAACAAGGGAGATGAATAAATTAGATAAAGATATAAAGACACAGAAAAGATAGTAGGCAATGATGGGAAACCGGGGAGGAGGGTGGGCGGAAGTCCGGGGGTTGAAAACCCCCAAAGCATAATGTTTTGTTGTGTTGATATGAATGTAAAAATGTAAGCAAAAAATCCTTTTAAAAAATATTTAAATAAATAAATAGAAAAATCGGTACCTGCTGTCTTGCAGGATATCTTCAGGAGAAGATATCTGCAGCGGAGTCCCTAAGACAATTGGATGGCGTCTTGTATGTCTCCTTCCGGCAAGTCCTGCAACCAAGCTGGTGTTAAATGTATTGCTCTGCTCTGCTTTGGACCACATCAGCAAGGCTGGGGGGGAGGGTCGTCTTCTCTGAGTAGCCCAGGATCTGCAAACACACTGCCCCAGGCATGAGCCCCAGGGAGATCACTTCAAAGCTGCTAATGCAGCAAAAAACACACAACAAAAATAAAAAAACACCATGGGAGACAGACAGTTACCGATATCTGCAGCCACAGCTGCTGCTGTGATTCTCTAGCGCTTTGACTCCATCCCTGGAGGTGCACTCTGTTGTCTCTCAAGACAAATGGATGTCAACTTGTAAATATCAGTTTCTGGGAATCACAGGTGAGCAGAATGCTGTTGCGACCATGTCCAGTTTACAGGCTTCTCATAAGCATCTGGTTGGCTACCATGAGAGAAGGACGCTGGACGTAAGTTCTTAAAACAACAATACCGTAAATTTCCAACATACTGTACATAAAGTACGGACAACAGCAAACCAAGACAGAATCAAATTAACAAAACCCCTTTGCGGGTCTTTGCAGCAGAAACGTTAAAGCTAGCAACTGTTTCCATGATGATTTGGCTTGTATGAGCCACTAAGTAGGCCGAATGCCATTCAAATGTCCTGGTCTAGTCCTGCGAACTGAAAGGGTAAGCAAATTGCTTTAGTCGGCACCCACAGTTACAGATCTGGAATTCCATCGCTCCTGCCACATAATTTTGGTTTAGCTGATGCTTCTGTGGTTACACTGTGTTGTTCGTGTCCATGGATCATTTCAGCACCTAGTGAACATTTGGGGGTTGGAAGCAAAGCTTTGGGATCCCACAAAATGACTCTCAGTGCTTAGGCTTTTTTAAAAAAATGGATATTAAATTTGATCGTCTATAACTGCTTCCTGGCTTTCCCTAAATTATGGTACTATTTCAACCACTTTTCAGAACCTGGCAATTTAACTTGGCATTAAAGGGGAGAAACATTTGCAACGGATAAATGCAACTGGATGGTGCAGGGTAAAAACAGGGCAAAACTGGAGACATTCCCTTGATGTCAGTCTTTGAAAGCCATTGAAGCAGTAGAGCATATATAACGGAATAACGATATCATTCAAAAATAAATCTATTAGAGTTCATATATACAATATAACAGACTAGTGGCGCAGAATGTGAAGCCATGTGTTCAAGATAGGTGTCAATGGTCAGTCTCACAATGGTTATTCAAAGCTTTCAACAGAAGACGTCTCAAAAGTCTCAAAAGTAAAGTTTTCTCAATAGTTTTTCAAAAGTTTCAACGGAAGACGTCTCAAAAGTCTCAAGGACAGTGTTTCCGGAATGATACTACTGTTTCGTAATAGACTTCATCAGCTGAAAATACAATACAAAGCATACAACCATTGACATTCGGACACAGATTTGTTATTTACAGTAATTATGGGTAAATCAAAAGAAATTTGGTATTAGGCAAGATTTTGAACGGCGGATATGTCAACAAGAAACCTGTTTCATTTTTCTGTTTAAATCTATTCATGGGGGGGGGGGCTAAATTCTGAACTTGATTTTAATTGCTTTGTTTAAATATTGCTGTACGCATTATTGTTATATGTTTGTCCTGTGTAACTGCTTCTTATGGGTCTACTTTGTATTCATATGCTGTACTAGCTATGCTGTCTCTTTAAGCATATCGTCATTAGAAACACTTGCGGTTTACTTGAGATATCCTATGCAATTGAGTTGCAAGTACCATCAGCTACATTACTAGTGAACACTGATCCGTAGCATAAATCTTACTTACATATTATTGTGAAAAATATTGGGTACGTACCTTTCTTTATACACTTTGTTTTGTATATTCTGTTTTATTATACAATGTGTATGCAGGCAGCTCAATTCTGTTATCATTCATTGGTTGTTGCTCTAACAGTTATTAGCCTACGTGTTGTGTCTATATTTCTGTGATTGGTTCTCATTGCAACACAGAGGTTTGTTTTGGGCACACTAAAGCAGTATAAACAGTATGGCTTTGTTTTGGATCATTCTTGCTTCCAACCCTCCTTCCCCGCATTGCTTCCACTGGCCTTCAAACTATTGTACGCAAACACGGGGGGGGGGGGTATCCCTAAATTGCACAAAACCCACAGAGAAAGCCAATGGGATGTGCAAACAATATAAGGAGTAATCAATGGCAACAGCTGTTTGCCACTTCCTAATTTTGGGAATTGATTCTAGTATTGAAGCAATAACCCCCCATTTGGGGAAAGCTGGTTACATTACTTTGGATTATTTACATCAGATCATTCTTTCTTTCTTTTAAAGAGACGCATAAGAGGCTAGAAGGCAATTTTCAGCTGCCAACCTTGAGAACTATATAAGTTTATTTTAATGAAGCAATGAAGCGAGATGCAGTCCAGAGATCTCATCATCAACAATGCTGCAATACATTCCGCGTAGGTTCAGCTTCACAGGGAATTTTACATTTTCAGGTTATTTGGTTTTTTGGCTACAATGCGAATCTGTTTCACTAAATGTTACACTAAGGTAAAGGTAAAGGTACCCCTGCCCGTACGGGCCAGTCTTGACAGACTCTGGGGTTGTGCGCCCATCTCACTTAAGAGGCCAGGGGCCAGCGCTGTCCGAAGACACTTCCGGGTCACATGGCCAGTGTGACATCGCTGCTCTGGCGAGCCAGAGCTGCACACGGAAATGCCGTTTACCTTCCCGCTGGTAAGCGGTCCCTATTTATCTACTTGCACCCGGAGGTGCTTTCGAACTGCTAGGTTGGCAGGCGCTGGGACCGAGCAGCGGGAGCGCACCCCGCAGCAGGGATTCGAACCGCCGACCTTTCGATCAGCAAGTCCTAGGTGCTGAGGCTTTAACCCACAGCGCCACCTGTGTCCCAAAAATGTTACACTACGAGACTGCATATTTTCTTATGTGCTGTTGTGGCAGTCCATTGTACTGCCGTATCTTTCAATCACATTGATTTCTTCTTTGTATTATTTCTTTTATCAAGCAGATGTGTGAACCACTTCATAGCCAACACAATCGAAGCCGTGTGCAACAGGACAGAATGAGATAAGTAATACAAAAGATGCCATTCTCAAAAGCAATAAAACAGTTACTACAGTTGTGCAAATAGTATTCTGTAAAATGACGGGGTCACAGTTCAGGGGAAGCCTTCATAAACAAAAACGTCTCTTTTTTATGGGTCCCAGATTATTCCATCTGCCAGCTTTGCTCTTCTAGAATCTGGGCAGCTTTTGGCCTCAAGTTAGAGTTTATAATAAAAAATACACATAAAGATCTCTGATTTTCATAAGGCTCCTGTACATGGGAATAGGAACTTTAAACCCTCTCTCGTCAACCACAATTCTGATAAAAATCACACCCACCCTCCGATTTGCAACATTGCTATTAGCTTTAAGAAAAAAGAGCCCAGTGGAACCAATAGCATATCTATTTTATTAAGGCTAATGGCAGTGCACAGGGGTGGGGTGAAAGGCATGCGTAGTTTGGTCCTTAACCAGTTGACCTGTTGGGCTGGGAACAGGTAATGATTTTCCCAGCCCTGGAGCAAAGATAAATATTACTGCAAAACTCAAGATTGTTGCTAGACGTCACTGCATAAGTCTCTAAGCAATCGCTTGTCTCTTCCCACTCCCTGCTTTTTGTGTTTTGTGTGTTTTTTTCTATGTAGTATTCATTACTTTATTTAAAGTATTAGGTATTAGGGGTTTAAAAATATGTGTAACTCTTGGAAGTAACGCATGTGGTCTACACAACAAGGAAGGGTGACTGCTCCCTCTGCCCTCCCTAAATGGCACCTCTGATTTTTATTTCTTTTCTGGAAATGGATAGTGCAGCATGTATCCTTATCTAAATGTAGCTGATAGTTGTTATTTATGGGGTGCTGCAGAGCTGTGAAACAATACCTTGCCAGTAGGTCCAGTTACAGATAGGTAGCCGTGTTGGTCTGCCATAGTCAAAACAAAAAAAATTCCTTCCAGTAGCACCTTAAAGACCAACTAAGTTAGTTCTTGGTATGAGCTTTCGTGTGCATGCACACTTCTTCAGATACACAGAATATATCTGAAGTATCTGAAGAAGTGTGCATGCACACGAAAGCTCATACCAAGAACTAACTTAGTTGGTCTTTAAGGTGCTACTGGAAGGAATTTTTTTTTGTCTTGCCAGTAGGTGTCACTGCAGTCCATGTAACTGCTGTATTATTCAGTTCACTTAAAGGCTTTTGCTCTCCTGCCCCGTTTTAATTCTAGGTAACCTGAGATAATGTCACATTGGATGGGGATATTCCCTGGTACAACTTGTACTGTCAATAGGATGCTGGAAATAGTTGAAGAAAAATTAGAGGATGAGCAGTGATGGTGTGTGTGTATGGTGTGGTGTCTTTTCTCAACACCTGATTTTGCAGATACAAAATATTTCATTCTAACATAAGTGTTACCCCAACATATTCTTGGCTATGGAATATGGATTAAGGGTCTACCTGTTATGTATGGGTATGCTCCAGCTTCCTTTGGGGAACAGAGAGATTTACACCCAGTGTGACTTTTGCATCCCACCTATGCATCCATTAGGGACACGGGTGGTGCTGTGGGTTAAACCACAGAGGGCTTGCTGATCAGAAGGTCAGTGGTTCGAATCCCCGTGACGGGGTGAGCTCCTGTTGCTTGGTTCCTGCTCCTGCCAACCTAGCAGTTCGAAAGCACATCAAAAGCAGTTTGAAAATACAAGTAGAAAAACAGGTACTGCTCCAGCGGGAAGGTAAATGGCGTTTCCATGAGGTGCTTTGGTTTGCCAGAAGCGACTTAGTCATGTTGGCCACAGGACCCGGAAGCTGTACGCTGGCTCCCTTGGCCAATAAAGCAAGATGAGCGCCGCAACCCCAGAGTCGTCCATGACTGGACCTAATTGTCAGGGGTCCCTTTACCTTTATACATCAATTGTGTCCAGATGTTGGCTGCATTCCACCAACGGACTACGAAATCTTATCGATGGAGGTGCTTCGTGCTTCCCTTTCTTCAACGTCCATCTCTTTCCATTTTGTAGCGATGGAGTCCTTCTGCCTCTATAGGATGACTTGAGCCCTGAGATCAGCAGGGAGAGCCCTGCTTGTCCTGCTGACAGACTGAGACCCAAGTTTGGGAAACCCTGCTTTATTGTACACTTCCCGCAACAAGTAATAGACCAGGCATTCCCAACATGTGGCCCTCCAGATTTTTTGGCCTACAACTCCCATGATCCCTAGCTAACAGGACCAGTGGTCAGGGATGATGGGAATTGTAGTCCAAAACATCTGGAGGGCTGAAGGTCGGGAATGCCTGGTCTATTGCTTGTTGCGGGAAGTGTACAATAGAGGGAAGAGCAGCACTGGTGAGATGGTCTGAAGACTGCGGCAATTGTTACTAGTCACTTTTGTGTCATCATTGTTTTACCGTAGTGACTGAGGTCACCGTGTAAGAAGGAGTCAACCTAAATTCTGCCCAGGGCCTTGAAAGCCAAACAATGAATTTCAGAGGAAGGGCATGGAGGATTGTGGGTGGTAGGAGTACATGCTACTAGCGAGAGGTTGGGTATGTTCTGGTAGGAGGACAATGTCCTTTTGCCCCACCTAGGCTTGCAAGCAGGAACAGAGGCATCGGCTGATGATGAAACTGGTTGGTGTGGTGACATTAGAAGTGAGGGAACTTCAGGCCAAATGGCAAAAATGCTTCAGGGTCCAGGGAGGTGAGCCCTCCAGCGGCTGATATCATCAGTTGCATTTGTCAGAAAGAGAGTTGCAAATCAGATGTTGCCTCATTGGCTCCTCATTAGCCTATCCATCAGTGCAACCCATGGAGAGGGCAGGGTCTGTATATCTGGGCATGAAAGCAAGGAGTTGCATCACCTTTTCACCCAGTCAACACACACACACACACACACACACACACACACACACACACACACTATTTGGTGGTGGAGAGGAAGTGGGTAGGGTGGATTTTGTCAACTGCTTCATCTTGAAGAGAGACAGTGTGGTGTACTTGGTTAGCGTGATGAGCTATGGCCAGGGGAGAGCAGAGTTCGAATCCTCACTCTGCCATGGCACTCACTGGGTGAACTGGGGCCAATCATCTCTTAGCCCAACCTACCTTGCAAGGTTGGTTGTGAAGGTTAAATGGGGTTGGAGAGGGCCATATATATTGCCCCGAGCTCTTTGGATGGAAGGCTGGATAATAATGTAATAAGCAATTAATTTTATGAATTGTTTTCCTGGCTGCTCCCATTGGCACCTGCTGCATCCTGTGTACCTTGCTCAGGTCAACCTCAACTTCGCTCCAAACACTTGATGGTGTGGGTGGGGATGGGGGAGAAAATCCATTTATCTTGCATTTACAAGTGATCCTGTTTAATTCACACTTTCCAAAAACAAACAAGTGAACAAACAAACCATGGTTAGAGCATGGTGCTGATAATGTCAAGGTTGCATATTCCTGCATTGAAAGGGTTGGATTAAATGATTCTCAGGGTCCTTTCCAACTCTACAGGGAGAGTTCCAACTTAAACAGGGACCTGACATCCTTCCGCAGGGCCTGCAAGACAGAGTTGTTCCACCAGGCCTTTGGTCAGGGCGCAGCCTGACCCCCTCCTCTGGCAATGTGCACAGAATTTTGCTTATTTGGTTGCCATCAATTTGATTTTAATTTGATTTTAATTAGTTTTATAATGAATGTTTTTAGAATGTTGGATTATTTTGATTGTTGTTAGCTGCCCTGAGCCCAGCTTCGGCTGGGGAGGGCGGGATATAAATAAAATTTATTATTATTATTATTACAGTTCTACAAGTCAATGATTCTAAACCGAAATCCAGACAACCTTCGAAATTCGCACTTATCTGAATTGTGCAATGTGGTTCTTCAGCTGAGTAATATGTACAAAAACACAAAGCATGCATAGAGATGCATCCAATGGTGAAAATAACACACAAACACCCAATATGTATATTGGGCATTAAAAATTGCATTAAAAAGGAGAAATTTGCACTAACTTTGCCAATGAATTATCGTGTGTGTGTGTGTGTGTGTACACGCTGATGTGGAAATGTGTAGTCTGGAAAAGTTTGGAAACTGCAAAAAGCTAAAATGGATGGATATGCCCATCCTAAGCCCTCGCTGATAGGGATCTGCAGCAGAAACCACATCACCCTCTCACTCCTAATGATCAAGAGCCTGGGCTCTTTTGTTGTTATGTCACCAAAAGTGATTGGACAGGTTGAGGCAGAACATCATTTTCCAGTTAGTAACAGCGCTTACCTCTTGGTTGTGGTGCCCACACACACCCATTTAAAAAAACAGTTTCAGACATGTTTTCCCCCAGAGATGGTTGTTGTGGCAAGCTGTATGGTGTTTGACGTGCCTAATCGATGAGCTCTCTGCAACTTGAAAGCCTGCAGTCTTTGTGTCCTCACACGCACAGAAGTCCGTCTAACGAAAGATATGGCCTTATCTGCTTGCGTCCCTTAACTCCCTCACAAGGCCAGACTTGGACGCATGAGCTGTGCAAAGTTCAGACCGTGTCATCTGTGATATCACACAAACAGGAGACTGAGGTTTCCAAGGGGTTTCTACCTCACAAAGCGTTCTCGTTTCACACCACAGGCTTCTTTGCCATTGGATTCAGCACCTCTCTCCATCTTGGGTGGAGAAGCTATTGGCCACCTAGGGATTCATTTATCTTTCAGTGAAATTCTTTCAGGACGGCAGTGAAGTTTATCTCCTTTGCTTAGAGCATTTGTGTCAGCCTGGACAGCTCAATCGCTTAGGGAACGGTGCTGATAACACCAAGGCTGCAGGTTTCATCCTCGTGTGGGACAGCTGCTTATTCACTTGGACTTAATAATAATAATAAATTTTATTTATTCCCCGCCCTCCCTGGCCAGAGCCGGGCTCAGGGCACCAATAAAATAAAATCACAGTAAAAACATAATAGGGGAAAAAGAGAGGGAGAAAAAAACCCCAATTTAAAATACAGGTTAAAATGCAATTTAAAATGCAGCCTCATTTAAAAATAGCTGATAAATGAAGTCCATAAGGGGAGGGAAACATAAGGGTCAGACTGAGCCCAAACCAAAGGCCAGGCAGAACAGTTCTGTCTTGCAGGCCCTGCGGAAAGATGTCAAGTCCCGCAGGGGCAGGGCCTCTTGTGACAGAGCGTTCCACCATGGCTGGGCCAGTGCTGAAAAGGCCCTGCCCCTAGTTGAAACCAATCTAACCTCCTTGAGGTTCGGGACCTCCAAAGTGTTGTTATTTGTGGACCTTAAGGTCCTCCGTGGGGCATACTAGGAGAGTCGGTCCCGTAGATACGTGGGCCCTAGGGCTTTAAAGATCAAGACCAGCACCTTAAACCTGACCCTGTACTCCACCGGGAGCCAAGTCAGTTGGTAAAGCACTGGATGAATGTGATCCCGCGGCAAGGACCCCGTAAGGAGCCTCGTCGCGGCATTCTGCACCCGCTGGAGTTTCTGGGTCAGCTTCAAGGCCAGCCCCACATATGGATGATCCTCGGGGTCCATTCTGACTGCGACAATTCTGTGATTCTCTGCTTCTCAGCCAAAAAGGCTCCCAGAGCAGCTTACACGCAATCAAAACATGACCATCCCTACCTGCAGACTTACAATCTAAAACAACAACAACAACAAAAGATACACACAGGAAAAGGGAAGAGGAAAGCAGGCAAGTGTATTATGGGTGTGCAGGAGATCTAAGGCATCCATCCCTAATTCAGATATTTAACTTCTAGAGACTCTGGAGAGGCAGCCAAAATCTGAAGGTTTGAAACACTCTCTTTGAAATATTTCTTTTAAGGTATCCCCAAAAATGGATCCCCGGCACTTAAAAAACAAACAAACTAGGTCTTGTGTAATAAAATCAGAGCTGGCTGTAGTATAAAGGTATTATAGGAGTGTGAGTCTGTATGCACGCCATACGTTTGAGATGCCTTTCCCCTGCACTTGCCCTTCCCAAGAACCATGGGAGCTGAGCTGCTATTCTCAGCACCCTGAACAAGCTATAGCTTAGGGCCCCACTCATTTCCCCCCCAAAAAAAATATTAAACGGGGAAAAAACTGGATGTACTTTTCCAAAATATAAGATAAAAAACAAATAAAATAAAACCTACATACAGCAACAGTGTTTTGTGTTGTGTAGGCTCCTATGATGTAAGTAATGGGCCCCGCCTGCTAGCCTGCTCCCTAAAATATCACTGGTTTGCTCATTGCCATATATAGGGGGCCTACATTCTGCATGGACTGGTTGCATGGAAATATGTAGTATGCAGCTGCAGACTGCCGTGCAGCACAGTTGAATGTACGTCAAGCTGTTGTACCTGTTATCTAATATTAAAGAGTGCTTGTAGACTGATGATCAGGCAGTATAGAGTAAGAGTATGAGCAGGGCCGTCTTAAGCATATGCAGTGCTGGGGTGCAGAGATCCCCCCTGCCCCCCCCCCAGGTAGCCCAGAGTTGTCGGTCTTTTTTTTAGGGAGCTGACACCACTCTTATCTCTGCTCAGGAAAATAAAACAGGAAACAAAAGGAGCCCAGCACAACAAACCAGCCCAAGGCGTTGGCATTGGCGACTGAGTGAAGCCAGGTGCCTCGTGGTGTAAGCCTTTCCACGACCCTACACCAATCCCAGGCACACAGGAGGGCAGAGGCGGGCGGCCGCCTCAGTGCCTCGCTGGCTCACTTGCCCCCGAACTTGCAGCGCAGAGCCGCCTGCAGCAGAAGAGCCTGCCGCAGCGCTCTGACAGACAGACGGGCTCTTCCCTGGACTCCAACTCTTGGGCCCTGGACTCTCAGCCTGGCACCCCTGAGAGCCCGACGCCCGGGTGGCCCCGCACCCCTGGTGCCTATGGTTAAGACGGCCCTGTGTATGAGCATATATTCAACACACAAAACAGTGACAATTTGTTGTCGACAAAGGACAGCTGGACTTATAAAGGGCCCCATTACCTTCAGTAGCTTAGGGCCTCATCAAACCTAAATCCAGCCCTTGTTGGAGATGTGTGGTATTGCTGGTGAAGATGCACCATGGCCTTTCTTCTCTCTGCGTTCCTCTCAGCAGTCATTCCTCCTCTGGTCACAGCTATGGATGCACAACCTGTCTGTCTGTCTCCAGGCAGTCTGTAATGGATCATCTGCAATTGTCTCCAGGTTGTCTGCAATGGATTCCCACAGAACGAGGTTAACGCCACCAGCCTTCATGCATCATTTGCAGACAACTTTGTAACGCTGAGTTGGTCGGCCAATGGGCCTGGTGCCTGAAGCCAGCTCTCAGTAGAGCATGTTCTTGGGGATCCTGCCACCTTCCATTCCATGGAACTGACCAAGCCAGCGTAGGGGTAAACTCTTGGTTACAGATTATGTTTGGGATAGGTGAGTAACACTTGGCATTCACCTTACGTATGTAACTGCTACTGGATAGCAACACATTACAAAAGCGAAACGGCTATGAATTCTGCTGAGTGCTGAACTGCCGCCGAACATAATAACTCATAACGACGTCAACAGTGAGTCTGTTCTATCGTTTTTCTCATTTGCAGCATCTGCGGCAAACACTCAGAATGCTATGCAGAGTATTAATTGCTGCTTCTGTTGCTGTTATGGCTGCCATTATATTTCAAGGCAGGTTGGTTATTGATGACCGGGGAAAGAGAACAGGTGGTAGGTTTTGTGATGGACACCACCTGCCCTGTAGGAAGGAAGAAGGGAGGATGGGGTGGTGGTGGAGGAGAAGACAGTATCAGGGCCTGTTCACACAATGCCTCCAGAGCTGCTTCCAGAAAGTAGATATGGAAGGCAATTGTTTGGCACTGCCCTGCAGTGCTCTACAAGGTTCCATCTCATTTCCCATGCTCTTTAACATCTATATGAAACTGCTGGAAGCTGTCATCAGACAACATGAGGTGGACGACACTCAGCTCTATCTCTCTGTTCCATCTGAATTGGAAGAGGTGGTGGAGATACTCCAGTAAATCCGTTTCTTGGAGGCGGTGATAGCCTGGAATCCTGAAAAGATAAGAGATGTTAACATGTCCTGTGTTCTCAAGTATAGGAGATGGGGAGATGGCCCGTTCTGTCCTGAGCTGGCCCACAGTCTATGGATGCAAGGCTCAAGCGCTCTTGGTGGCTAGGAATGCCCTTTTCCAGCCCTGACTGGTTTGCTGGCTATGACCCCTTTTGGCCAAAAATGACTTGGCCATAGTATTCCATGCTCTGCTAACTTCCTGATTGGGTTATTGCAATACACTCTACACGGGAGCACCCTTGAAGGAGACCTGGAAACTTCCATTGGTCCAAAAGACAGCACCCAGATTACTGGCTTGGGTTCCATTTAGATCTCATATTATCCCTGTTTTAAAACAGATGCATCGGTTCCCAGTTTGAAGTTCACAAACATAACAGCAGAGGTGGCAACTGCTGTGTTTTTGACTTCAAGGCCACATCCTTGCAGGAGTTTTTGTCATTGATGTCAGCTGCTCAGTAGTTCTCGTGGTTGGTATTCATGTTAGAGATTTAGGCCCCAAATGTCTGAAAGATACAGGCCCTCTTGGAAGTTAAGATGAGCAGAGGGGGCCTTCCTGGTAGATCTGCTGCCCACAGAAAGTTGGGGGAGTGTGGCAGCCCAATAGACTAGAGGGAATTCTCTGTGACATCCACTAAGTTGTGGAATCCCAACCCCCATAGATGTACGTCTAGCATCTTTATTATACATTTTTCAGTGAATGCTGAAGATGCTCCTCTCTTTATCCAGGCCTTTGACACCTGAGATGCATATTTTAAAGACCAATTGCAATTGTAAGTTGCTTTTCATTGCTTTTAACATTGTATTTTAAGTTGCTGTAACCTGCCCTGGCTATGTGTGTATAATGAATGAAAGCACTATTATTAATAATAATACCACATCTGGATGCAAATGTAGTTTGGTCCTTCAATACAACATGAGTGAAAGTATTCCATTGACGTTGATTGGGTAAGCTCAAATCAGCACTGACCTAGTGATTTAAATCTATATGCTGCTCAACCCTCTAAAACAAAGGAGCAAAAACAATACTTGGAAATCTGGGTGAGGTTGAAAGATGCACATAAAGATAAAGCCAAATCAAACTTCACATCAGGCATGTATGCAGATTTTAGTATCTAGGACTGAAAAATAGAGAACTGAACCATTGACACTGAAAAGGGCACTTCATAGTTTTTAGCAAGACATATTTTCTTTACTGGTGGGTGTTCTCAGCTCCACAGTCCTCTCCCTCTTGAACTTCCTTAAAGCCTGTAGATCTTCCCACAGCAAGGCAGATTTCTCTTTCTATGAAAGCATTTCCATGAAAGCTGGGAACGAGAAGGGTGTGACTGGAGAAAGACTGGAGACTGTTTGCAGTACATACAATTCCCCATTTGTGCAGGGGTTGCATTCTGGGTCATCACCCGTGTCAGTGCAGTGTGCTTAAGCCCACACCACCCCATTCTGCCCCCTTCTAGGGCCAAAAATGACACACATGTGGGCAGTTGTGCCCCAATTGAATGTGTGCAAAATGGTTCCCACCTGTGTGGATAGAGTATTAGGGGAGAGAGTAGTCCCTCTGGTAGGGGACACATCGGGCTCCTTCTGGGATAGCTTGTCCACCTTTGGTCCCACCCTGCACTCAGCTCTCACTTGTGGCTCCTAGATGTCAGCATGTGACCAGCGTCCACACCCCGGGAATGGCTTTGACTGGCCAACTAAACCAGTAGGGTAGCTGATGAGTCTCAAAGCCTTGGTGAGTTAGGGACTTTTCCCTACATTTGAAGACAGGCTTTGACAGATTGAGCAGACAAGACCAATAATGGGTCCAACAGTCAATAAGGAGGTCTCTGCATGTGCTGTAGATGGAAGTGAGGGGCAGATGGGGCACATCAACCTAGGAAGGTAGCCCCTCTAGGAGAAGATCCTAAACCTCCACTGCCTTGTGGGACATCTTCAGGAGAAGTCCAAGGAGGAAACCCTACACAAATCCAGAGTGGAGTCCCTAAGGTAGCTGGATGGTGTTTCATAAGCCTCCTTCCAGCAATTCCTGCAGTCCAGCTGGTGCCAAATGTATTGCTCTGCTTTCCTTTGGATGACCTCATAAAGTATGAAAGGGAGGTCTTGTTGTCTGCACAGCCCAGGACCTCCACACACACTGCTGAGGCTTGCGCCACACAAAGGTCACTTTGGTGCTGTTAGCACAGCGGTTTGAGTTCACACCTGAAGGCACACATTGTCTCCCAAGACAGATGGACAACAACAACAACAACAACATGGTTTTTCTAATGGCTATTTTTATGTACAATTTTCCTGTTTCACAAAGGATGTCACCTGCCCTAACCTTAATCCCAAGTAGTTTGGGATGGTGCTGGTTGACTGGGGAGATAGACAATGCTTTTATGTGTGTGTATGTGGCCACAGATCTCTGGTGCCTCCTGATTTTAGGTAGCTGCTGCAGACCACCCAAAAGAACGTTTGATGGAGACCACTTCACTATGTAGAAGGTTGTAAGAAGACAGCCCTCTGTTTGAAGGAGTTTTCTGTTTGAAGGGCAGTCTGGTCCAAGTCCTGTTTAAAGATGATGGTCAGGATTCAACGAAGAAGCTCTGCTAGGTAAAGCCCATGCAATGACTCCTGCTAGTGCAGTGGGGCTTCCTCCCTCTCCTCCCCTGTGCCCCATGCCTCCAAAATTTGGGGGGGGGCAGCTTTGGGAGAATCCTCTTAACAGAGCATGGCAGTAGCAGAGGGCAGGTCACTCCCTCAGGAAGCAGAAATGCCCTGCTGCTGCTTAGAGGGGTGAGCCAGGGATGTGGTTGGGACCATATGAGTGCCTCAGCAGGAGTACCATATGGGAGACAGTGGATCTGCTGGTGCAATTGCACCAGCTCAACCTTGCTGCTGCTTTGCCCCAGTCTTGTCCATGTAAAATAACAATAACACTGGAGTCTGGAAGTGACTCCATGACTCTGCCCCACCACACTCTCTTCTGGGACTGGGCATGTTCAGAGCATGGACTGCTAACTAACTGTTGGAGGGAGATGGTGGAAAACTGGAGCTGGGGCTGGAATGGAATGACTGGACTCCTGAACAGGGAACACCCTGCACTGCAACATTCTGTTGCAGGGCCTCCCTTTTCTCATTCACCTCCTGTACTAGATTTCCAAGCGAATTTTTATACAAGAAGCGTTTAATATTTAACTCCAAGAAGGAGCATTTACTACGCTACTCAAAGCAAGCTACCCTCTTGGCATATTTACTTTCGACGTTTTGTATTTATTTATTGAAAAGAGCTTTCTTTTAACAGCTTGGTAAACATAACGAGTACTGGAGGGGAGAGGAGGAAAGAGGACCAGCAAAAGCTATTTAAGTGAGCGCTGCTATTCTTTTGTCTGTTTGTCCTGCCGTTCCAGCTATACTATTTAATCAGAAGCACAATGGTTTCTGAGCATGTATGAATTTCCTAAGTGTTAATAATAATAATAATAATAATAATAATTATTATTATTATTATTATTATTATTATTATTTATTTGTACCCTGCCCATCTGGTAAGGGGGCAAAAAAAAAGAAGAAGCAAAAATTGGGGGGGGGGAATTATGTTACAATTTATATTTGCATCATTTTCAGTTTGCCCCCTCTCGATTAATGTCTTCTGTATGTTTCAACTTGCTGCTATGTTGGCCTGCCCCCCCCCCTTCACCACTTCGTAGTAAACTCTTGTCCCATAGCCAGTACATTAAGTTCTTGGTTAGATCCATGACGTCAAATGGTATCTGGCTCCCAGCCATGGAATGATGCTGGGAAGGAATGCATGAATGAACTGGGTTCTCAGTTCACATGGTTCTCTCTCTCTCTCTCTCTCTCTCTCTCTCTCTCTCTCTCTCTCTCTCTCTCTCTCTCTCTCTCTCTCTCTGTGTGTGTGTGTGTGTGTTATAAGGCAGAGAATCTCCGTCTTTTAAGCATTTAGCCATGGGGGGGGGGGAGGGTTTGGAATGGTGCCCTGTGGCATATGCACTCCAAGCAGAAATCACACAAGACAGTTTTCCTTCTCTTGAAAGGTGTGAACGAAGAAATGTCACTCCAAACTAGCGTTTCAACAGAGGAAAATGCAAATCCATGATGCAACTCATGCTAGAACAACCTTTTTTTAAAAAAAGGCTGTTTTTAAAAAAAGAACTTTAATCATCCCCAAGTCTAGCTACAGCTCAAGACATAGGGATTTACTTTATTTTGGGGGGGTTTTAGGGAAAGGGGAAAAAAAGAAAATTGACAGAGGACTGAAGACTTCAATAATTTATAAATGGAGTGGCAAGAATAAACACAAGCTCATCTTTCTGCAAACATGGAATTGCTGCAATGAACAGGGAGTAAGCTGCACTGAGTTTAGTGGGACTTACTTCATGCCCTCCAACATTTCTCCGATGAAAATAGGGACGTCCCATTACATCATGATAGTTTTACTGTTTATTCCCCCCCACCTTACTGGGTTGCCCCCACCACTCTGGGCAGCTTCCAACATATATAAAAACATAATAAATCATTAAATATATTTTAAAAAAACCTTTGCCTATGGAGGATTGCTTTCAGATAGGGTTGGAGAACTCAATAATAATAATAATAATAATAATAATAATAATAATAATAATAATAATAATATTTATACCCCGCCCTCCCCAGCCAAGACCAGGGTCAGGGCGGCTAACAACCAATAATAAAAACAATTTGATTAAAATACAATTAAAAAAACAAAATTAAAATACAACATTAAAACATTAGGATGCAGCCTCTTCACAGGAAGAGAAAGGGAAAAGAAAGAGGGGGAGGGAATCAAACTGATTCTAAGCCAAAGGCCAGGTGGAACAACTCTGTCTTACAGGCCCTGCGGAAAGAAATCAGATCCCGCAGGGCCCTGGTCTCGTGAGACAGTGCGTTCCACCAGGCTGGAGCCAGTGTTAAGAAGGCCCTGGCTCTGGTTGAGGCTAATCTAACTTTCTTAGGGCCTGGGACCTCTGGGGTCATAACCTCCAACATTTCTCCAATGAAAACAGGGACATCCTAAGGAAAAGTGGGACGTTCCAGGGTCAAATCAGAAAACCGGGATGGCTTCTCTAAATCAGGGACGTCCCTAGAAAATAGGGACCCTTGGAGGGTCTGTTACTTTGCAGTAAACATGTTTTGCATTGCACAGCTTGGAGAGTCCTTCCAGTTGGTGTGGATGTTCAAAATGAGCAGAAAAGGAAGTCTTTCTGCATGCAACAGAAACTTTGTGGAAATTATCAAATTGTGAAGCTCAGTTTAAAGATGATGCTTGACATGCTGTAGTGTAGTCATTGCTGCCAATACTGTTGCAGCAGTGGGCGATGCATTCCTTGGTGGCCGGATCTGCTACTCTAATGGATCTTGTCACCCGAGATAGTTGCTTCACCTTGCCTCATGTGTGGGCCGGCCCCAATTCCTGCATTTGGTAACATATTAAATCAGGTCGCAGCATGTTTAGCAATAGCATCGTCAGAGGCCTGTAGTGAACCAGTTTATATGGTCACATGGAACTCACCCAAAATTACACTTAAAGTAGGCCATCATTTTAAAATGATGATCCAGTGATGGTTACTAGTTATAAAAGCTAAAAGAATAAAAATAAACACAGTATTGATATTTAGACATACTCTAGCTCTGATGGTGAGGACAAGGAGTAGGGAATAATTATCTGCATCAGGACTTGCTGGTGAATATCTCAGTTATTTGGCTGTCCACTGTCGGAGGCAGCATGCTGGATTAGAATGGACCTTTTCTCTGACCTTTTCTTAATGAAAGCAATGTTCAGGAACGCATCCCAGAGAACCAAACACACAAGTTCACACTTATCCAAACTTCACAATGCAAACAATGTTTGCAAAAAATGCATATATAGGGGGAAAAGTGTGCCCAACATGAAGATATTAGTGAAAACAATACACAAAACACATTACATTGAGGAAAACTGCTTGCAAAAATGTGTACATTATTCAAGACTGCATACAAAATTGTGTTTGCTGGGAGAAATTAGCACAAGGTTGCAGATGAATATTCATGATAATTAAAAAATAAAATTAATTGCAGATTGCTGCAACGTGTGGAGAACTGAATTTAAGATTGGAAAAATGAAAAACGGAGAGACCCCAAACTGATAGATTCTTTCATCTGAAGCTGTGACTATTGGTCATGCTGGCTGGGGCTGATGGGAGCTGGATTCCAACAGTGTCTTAGAGAGGAGAGAGGAAATTTAACCACTGCCCTTTCCTGAACCTGTAGCAGGGACTAAAAGTTCAGTCTCCGATTTGCCTTATTTCACCTGCTAGGGGATTAAAACGTGGTTCAGGCCAGGTGATTGGGCTGGGTTGTAGGGGACATTCTAGGATAAATTGTTCTCTCAGCTGCTACCCTGAGTGTGATTCATAGACAGCGTTGGCTGCTTAAAACCTAAGATGACCTGGCATTGACATGCAGGAAAGAGAGCAGTTGGGTTCTCTCATTAAACTAGCTGTCACAGAAGCTGGAGAAGAAACTGCTAGAAAACAAGAAAATATACTTTATCTCCGACTCTTTTAAGATAAATAATAAAGGCGCTGACTGACCAGTTCTGAAAATTCATCAGTCAAGGGTGGCTTGGTTTTTTGTTCTTTGTTTTTAAAAGAAGGCCTTTTATTCATTTACATAAATGGCTCTGATTTCATTTGATGGAGGGCAGTATAAAAACTGATACAAGCCACACACCCCTCTCCAGACCACACCCCCCCCGTAAGATGTGTGGAGAAGATGGTAGCCAAAGTACTTCATTCATAACAAATTCAAACACACCTTGTTGTTGTTGTTTAGTCATTTAGTCATGTCCGACTCTTCGTGACCCCATGGACCAGAGCACGCCAGGCACTCCTGTCTTCCATTGCCTCCCGCAGTTTGGTGAAACTCATGCTGGTAGCTTCGAGAACACTGTCCAACCATCTTGTCCTCTGTAATCCCCTTCTCCTTTGTGCCCTCCATCTTTCCCAACATCAGGGTCTTTTCCAGGGAGTCTTCTCTTCTCATGAGGTGGCCAAAGTATTGGAGTCTCAGCTTCACGATCTGTCCTTCCAGTGAGCACTCAGGTCTGATTTCCTTCAGAATGGAGAGGTTTGATCTTCTTGCAGTCCATGGGATTCTCAAGAGTCTCCTCCAGCACCATAATTCGAAAGCATCAATTCTTCGGCGATCAGCCTTCTTTATGGTCCAGCTCTCACTTCCATACATCACTACTGGGAAAACCATAGCTTTAACCATACGGACCTTTGTTGGCAAGGTGATGTCTCTGCTTTTTAAGATGTCTCTGCTTTTTAAAAAACACACCTTAGGGATAGTGAAACCATGGAGTTAGGAGTCAGTGATGGTCACCAACTTGGATGGCTTTAAAAGAGAAAAGCACTTTTGCTTTGCTGGAATGTGTCCTTGAGTTAGGATAATGCTTCTGTTTTTCCTGAATGGAGACCCATATGAGGAAATAGTCCTGTTCGATATAAGGCAGTTTCATCAATACATCCATAAAACAGACAACCACTTGGGGGCCCTGCTATTTCAGGGCCATTTGTCTATGGAGATAACTCTGGCACAGTGGAACAAGACCTGTGGTTTCACGGCCGGGGTACCAGAGCTTTCAAGCCTTCTCTTAGAACAGCTGACCAAAGGAAAGAAGAGATTTGGGTTGCCAATCTGCAAAGCTAAGCAAGAAATGTGTCATGGGAGTTTTCATTGCATTGGCATGTTTTCTTTTAGCCCATGCCAGACATTTAAATATGTAGAGTGGGAAGAAGATAATGGACAGAAATTAAGCGGACCTCCCTAAAGGTCCCTCTGTTGTGCTGTGTTTTGTTTTTGTGTGGGCAAAGGTTCAGAGAGGCTCTTGGTTCAACTTCAGCCACTTTGCTTGTTTCTAAGTGAAACCAGCTGCGGACATGATCCAATGTACATAGCCTCCAGCGCTGCAAAACATTTGCATGAAAAGGTCTTTTTCTTTGCCTTATTTACTGCCTTGAAGCAAAAAAGAAAAAAGAAAAAAATAGGGTAAAATGTCAAAATTCTCTTCCAGAACAAATTGCACATCTCCACCTACTCTTGGCTAAGCTGATTGTCCTTCACCTTTTTGTGGGGAAACTCTGGATGAAAATGTGAAGATAATGGATACAACCAAGAACAGTGGAACTGCTTCTCTCTCTCTCTCTCTCTCTCTCTCTGTGTGTGTGTGAGAGAGAGAGAAGGGTGTGATTTTATTAAAGGCAAAATGCGTTGTGTGTTTGTGACACACACGTGAGGAAAGTTCCTTATTATTGGTATACGGAGAAATACAACAAAAACTTATGAATGAACAGCTGTAGCAATTTCACATAGCCAATGAGCTAACCTAAATAGTATTGGTCCAAGCACCACTCAAACAGCAAAACTACCGTAAGTCTGAAGTATCACTTCTCAAGACAATTAGAAAAGCCAAGAAGATTGTTAAATCTTTGAAGGTGACCCAGAAACTACAACTAATCCAGAATGTGGCAGCTAGACTGTTGACTGGGAGCGGCCGCCGAGACCACATAACACCGGTCCTGAAAGACCTACATTGACTCCCAGTACTTTTCCAAGCACAATTCAAAGTGTTGGTGCTGACCTTTAAAGCCCTAAATGGCCTCGGCCTAGTATACCTGAAGGAGCGTCTTCACTCCTATCATCCAGGCCGGACACTGAGGTCCAGTGCCGAGGGCCTTCTGGTGTTCCCTCACTGTGAGAAGTGAGGTTACAGGGAACCAGGCAGAGGGCCTTCTTGGTGGTGGTGCCTGCCCTGTGGAACATCCTCCCTACAGATGTCAAGGAAACAAACAACTTTTAGAAGACATCTGAAGGCAGCCCTGTTTAGGGAAGTTTTTAATGTTTGATGTTGTTGCTTTTTTATTGTTATTGATGTTCTGTTGGGAGCCGCCCAGAGTGGCTGGGGAAACCCAGCCAGATGGGTGGGGTATAAATAATAATAATAATAATAATAATAATAATAATTCAGAGTCACCCCGGGCTCACCCTGGGAGAATGATTGAGTGTCACAGCGCTGGCAGGCATGGAATGTGCAGAGCGAGGAATCAGCTCTTTATTGTCAAAAGTACACTTATAAGTTAAGAAAAGGGATGTCCTTCAGTTCCGCATTTCTCAGCTGCTCCTAGGTCTGCACCTCATGAGGCAGTTGCTCCAACCTTGGCTTATGTATCTCACCCCCAAGGAGCTGTGGGCAAACAGACGAAGACTCCACCTTCGTGTATCCTGTTTCTGCTTCTCCCTCTTCACTCCTCTTCTGGTCCTGGGAGACAGTGGAGCAGGAGAGGTAGAGGCAGAAGGCAAGCGAAAGGTTCCAGGTTCAATCCCTGGCATCTCCAGGGAGGGCAGGGCAAATTTCCTATCTGAAACCCTGGAGAGATGCTGCTTCTCAGTGTTGACAGGACTAAATCAGAACTAATTTTCATGTAAACTGCTTAGAGGTGTTGATGATTAAGAGTTATATAGGTCCTGTTAAGGCAGGGGTCAGTAGTGGCATAGCGTGGGGGGTGCAGGGGGGGCCGGCTGCACCAGGCACAACATCTGGGAGTTAGAGTTAGGGAGCGCAAATCCACGGGTTAGGGGGCGCAAATCCACGGGTTAGGGGTCACAAATTACTTGCCTTGCCCCGGGTGCCGACAACCCACGCTACGCCACTGGGGGTCAGCATACTTTTTCAGCAGGGGGCCAGGCCACTGTCCATCATACCTTAGGGGACGATGACTATATTTTTTTTTTTGGGGGGGGAAATGAACGAATTCCTATGCCCCACAAATAACCCAGAGATGCATTTTAAATAAAAGGACACATTCTACTCAGGTAAAAACAAGCTGATTCCCGGACTGTCTGCAGGCCAGATTTAGAAGGCAATTGGGCCGGATCCAGCCCCCAGGCGATGGGCACATGGCCTGATTTGTTATAAGGCAAAAGGCAATTTCCTATGGCTGCTCCCAACCCCAGACTTCTCCTCAGTTGAATGATGAGACATTTGCACTGAATGCAGAAGCTGTTGCTGAGACATAAGGGGAAGCTCAAGGAATTATGATGACTAGACAAGATAATCCACTCAGGTGCTTCACAAATATTTGGCGTATAGTCCAAGTGTGTTGTTTTTGTCAACAGGCACGTCCAATTGAAGAACTACCTGGCACCACGGAAGATGCCGTACATTCTGTACTCCAGACCCTCCTGACATGCTAAGGCTGCCTGCTTGTCTCAGAGCACCGTGCAGGTGTGTGGTCTGCAGCTTGCAGCAAAGTAAAATGTTGGCAGAGAGGAAGAGCTGAACACAGGAGAGAGAATATTTAACAAGCAGGGATGATTAAAAGCCTAAAATTGGGTTAGGCAGATGTGAACGAACAATAGGAGCGAGCTGATTGCAAACTAATCTAGTTATTCAGTCACCATGGAGATGATTTGTGTCATGAAAATGACTCCAGTAATGCTCTGGAACATGAGCTGCAATCAGGAGTTAACCTTATGCTTAAATGTGGACTCAGCACCCACCATGAAATCAGCAGCAAAGAATGTATTGCTGTACGCTGTCTCTAAGCATTGCAAGATTCTGGGGTTCCTAACTATCAGGCAGTTGAAGTAGGGGTACCCACCCATTATGTACTCCGGCACATTATGTTACTTAGAGAGGCATTACCTCAACAGGAAGCTAGCCTAGCTATTCCAGGAATTGAATCCGTGCTGGATTAATTAATTTCACAATTGTTCATAATCCAATAAAAACTATGTAGTTTAATTAATTCAATAACATTGATGCACTTGATCCAGAGATGCCAGCTTTTCAAAGCCTGACAGTCGTTTGCATCTCCAGCATCCCCCAGCTTCCCCCTTGACTCTTCGCACCCACCTACATAATTCCCCCTCCCCGGGAGTTGTACCATTCACTTTGGGAACTGCTTGGGACATAGGAATCTGCCTTATACTATTGGTCCATTTCTGTCTACTGGCAGCCGATCTCCAGGATTTAAGTCTCAATGTCTCTCCCAGACCTTCCCGAAGACGCCAGTGACTGAACTTGGAACCTTCTTCATGCAAAGCATATTTTCTACTGCTGAGCCACATCCCATCCCTAAAGGGCTATATTGGCATGAATCATTATTTCGGCTTGAGTGTGTTAATTCTGTGCTAATATGTTTAATTGCAAATGTAGTATGTTGCGCATAACCGGGAGAACACAGAGCTTCACTGGTGTACTGCTGATTTGTGAAAGTAACTTATTTGATCCTGCGGCTACCGCTTGGCAATGTGGCAGTCATTTCAGCTTTTTCTAAATGCAAGCGCAGTTCCTGATTATGATTCACCTGTTTGATTAAAAATAATTACACAAGGGAGATATGGAGCCCTCTGAGAACTTGGAAGGAGTGGGAGAAGCAGTACCAGATCGTTTTAATGTTAGTCATTTGATAAGTGGAGACTAATTTTCTCTTCCGCCTGGAACTGTTGAGTAAAGTTTTGCTTAGATGGTATCACCAAGAGGAAATAGAATTATTATATTGAAATGCTTCTGGAATCTGCAGAGTATTCACAAATATAAACATGATGAAGAGTGTTGCATGGGAAACCCCAGCTCAATCCCAGCTGCACTTGCCAGCTACTAGATCAAGCTGCCTCTTATGTATGATTTTAGTATGATAAATATAATTAATTATACTGAATGTTGATTACCTTTCTTCTCCTTCTCCTCCTTCTCCTTCTCCTTCTTCTTCCATTAAGATATTTCTGACCTCTGTGCATGCATTATTTCGCTCCCCACTATAACTCCATACAGAGTAGGTCACTATTCTTATATCACTATCTATATTATAGATGAGGGATGCGGATGGCGTTGTGGTCTAAACCACTGAGCCTCTTGGGCTTGCTGATCAGAAGCTCAGTGGTTCAAATCTGTGCAACAGGTTGAGCTCTCCTTGTTCTGTCCCAGCCTCTGCCAACCTAGCAGTTCGAAAGCATTCCAGTGCAAGTAGATGAATATGTACCACTGTAGCAGGAAGGTAAACAGTGTTTCCATGTGCTCTGGTTTCCGTCATGGTGTCCCATTGCACGAGCAGTGGTTTAGTCATGCTGGCCACATGACCTGGAAAGTTGTCTGTGGACAAATGCTCCCTTGGCCTGAAAACAAGATGAGTGCCACAACCCCATAGTCGCCTTTGACTGAACTTAACCCTCCAGGGGTCCTTTGCATTTACCTTACCATGGTAAGCAAACCATCCATGACTGGTAGGGTTGCTTGGTTTAAAGTTTCTGGGTCGTATCCAACAAAATTCTTCTGCTAGTGCAAGGATTTGTGCTCGCGCAACAAAACGTACCTTCCCTCTCCCCACATAGCCCCCAACCTGCTCCAAAGGGGTGGTGGAACTTCCCCAGAACAGATTTAGGAGCGTTCAGGAAGAGGAGAGGAAAGGGAAGTGTCAGGATGCTGGCAGCAGCTCCTAGCTGATTGCCTAGAAAAGTATAAAGACAAGGGAAGGTTTCTTACCATCTTTTTCAGTAATTACAGAGAGAAGCTATAGAACCCAGCCTCTTGGATAATGGCGTTGTCCCAAGTAAATCTCCACTCCCCTGTCTCTCTCATTTCCTCATTGGCACTTCTACGGGAGCTGCTACGTGCCTTCTGTCTTTGAGCTCTTTGCTCTCCTACTTTCAAGACTCGCTGGGTTCTGGAGGGTGGGTGAGTCTGGAATGACCCTTGTCACGGTCCTGTTTACGGATGATTGAAGTCCTGGCTGGGGACTTCGGGACCGGGGCAAGATGGCGGGGTGGGAGCAGGAATGGAAGTCCAGAAGCCAGGAGTCAGAAAGCCAAGAGCCCAAGGGTCAGAGAGCGGGAGTCAAGAAGCCAAGGGTCTGATGGTCAGGAAGCAAGGAGTCACAAAGTCAGGGGTCTGAGGATCAAGAAGCAAGGAGTCACGGGTCCGAGGATCAAGAAGCAAGGAGTCACAAAGTCAGGGGTCCGAGGATCAGAAAGCAAGGATTCAAGGAGTCAAACTCAGCAAGACAGGGAACGTGTTGCTGTGGCAAAGAGCCGAGGGGAAAATGCTGACCTTATATCCCATCCCGGCTCTGGCCATCAGGTGCAGTGAGTTACCAATCGGCCTCACCTGTGTGGCTGCGCCTTGCCTCTTCAGATCAAACTTAGGAAGGCCCCAGTCCTGCAGGGTCCTATTGGTCACAGGGCCTGGCTCCTGCACGCACACCTGACAACACTGAGTCCATCAGCTGTTGCCCTGCTTCCTCCTCCTCCTCCTCTCTCCCATGATCTCCCAACTTCCCCCCTTATCTGCCTCTGAGCTGTGACCTCCCGCAAACCCCTTTGTAAATCTAAACTGTCTTCTTCTTTCTCCTCGCTGGAAGGTTCAGGCGGCGGGGGGGGGGGGGTGGTCTCACCATTCCTCCTCTGCCCAGTCCCTGACAGGAAGTCCCAATGCACATCCACCCCTAACTGGAGATTGTGGGGACTGAACATAGGACCTTCTTCAGTCAAGGCAGATGGTCTTTTCCTTCAAAAACCTATAACAGTGGCAGGGATGTGGATTCATCATGTGCCTTAGTGTAGGCAAACGGATGTTCTAAGCATGTGAAATGCTGGAAGGCATGATATGTGAGCCAGTGTGGTGTAGTGGTTAAGAGCGGTAGACTCGAAATCTGGTGAACTGGGTTCGATTCCCTGCTCCTCCATATGCAGCTGCTGGGTGACCTTGGGCTTGTCACACTTCTTTGAAGTCTCTCCACCTCACTCACCTCACAGAGTGTTTGTTGTAGGGGAGGAAGGGAAAGGAGAATGTTAGCCGTTTTGAGACTCCTGAAGGGGAATGAAAGGCGGGATATAAAATCCAAACTACTACTACTACTACTACTATTCTTCTTCTTCTTCTTCTTCTTCTTCTTCTTCTTCTTCTTCTTCTTCTTCTTCTTCTTCGCTGTGTTCCTACAAGAAAACGTGTCTTGAGTTTTTTTAAGTCACAACAGGAAGGTGGTGTGGGCAGGGCAGAATAAGCATTATGTTACTAGCTGACACGAAAAACTGTCCTGATGCAGGGCAGAAGGAATATTGGTCCTTGCCAGAAGAACAAAATAATAGTTCTGTGGACTAGGTAAATACCAGAGTAACTGTACAAAAGAAATAAAACCGATCTTCTCATGTCAGACTTTTGCAAATAATAAAAAAACCCAAATTAAAAAATCATCTACTTAAGAGAAGAAATAATAAGTCCATTAGAAACCATGTACACTCCAGGCAACAATTCAATACGTTGAAAAAGCCATTTGGGCTGAAGATCAATAATTGATACTGGCCTTTAATTAAATTGGAGTTCTAATAATTTCAGAACAGTTGTTAGCTCCCAAGGCATATGTGTCACAATGAAATGTGTGTGGTAATCAGTAATCAATAATATTGTGTAAACAAAGCATTGCCCCGTGAAAGCACAGCTAAGCAACCTTTGTTGGGGAGTATTCAGGGAGGGGAATACCTCTGTTTTGATTGAGGTTACAAATCCCCCAAAGTAGCTTTGCTAATCTTTTGCAGCAAAAGCAACAAAGAATTTTGCAGCACCAGGGGTGCCAACTTAGGTAAGCCCTGGCACACATAATCAATCGTATGATGCAGTACACACACACCATTTGAGGGGCAATGCCCATCAACTTTGTGGGCCCCGGCCCCCTCAAATATTTTATTGTGGGGGGTCGAAGCCCCCACAGCCCTTAGGAGTTGGCTCCTATGTGCAGCACCATAAAAGATTGTCACATTTGCACCATGGAAACATAGCACTGTAGGGATGGAAGGGACCCCAGGGTCATCTAGTCCAACCCCCTGCCATGCAGGAATCTCAACTCAAGCATGCATGACAGATGGCCATCCAACCTTTGCTTAAAAACCTCCAAGGAAGGAGAGTCCCTCACCTCCCTAGGGAGTCCATTCCACTGTCAAGCAGCTCTTACCACCAGAAAGTTCTTCCTGATGTTTAGTTGGAATCTCCTTTCTTTTACCTTGAAACCATTGGTTTGGATCCTTCACTTGGGAGCACGAGAAAATAAGATTGCTCCATCTTCCATGTGATAGTCCTGCATCTCTCTCTATTCTGCAATCTCCTTTTGTGCGCACACCCCAGGATGATATATGTTGCTTTAAGATGCATGGAATCTTAAGAGCAAGACTGTTGGTTACCTTGTTCAGTTAGAGAAGGTTTAGTTCAGCTGATGGATGGATATGGAGGTTTGCTTGTTCATAAAATACCTGTTCTAAACTACTATTTTCAATCTGAAACTTCATAGAATCATAGAATCATAGAGTTGGAAGAGACCACAAGGGCCATCGAGTCCAACCCCCTGCCAAGCAGGAAACACCATCAGAGCACTTCTGACATATGGTTGTCAAGTCTCTGCTTAAAGACCTCCAAAGAAGGGGACTCCACCACACTCCTTGGCAGCAAATTCCACTGTCAAACAGCTCTTACTGTCAGGAAGTTCTTCCTAATGTTTAGGTGGAATCTTCTTTCTTGTAGTTTGGATCCATTGCTCCGTGTCTGCTTCTCTGGAGCAGCAGAAAACAACCTTTCTCCCTCCTCTATGTGACATCCTTTTATATATTTGAACATGGCTATCATATCACCCCTTAACCTCCTCTTCTCCAGGCTAAACATGCCCAGCTCCCTTAGCCGTTCCTCATAAGGCATCGTTTCCAGGCCTTCGACCATTTTGGTTGCCCTCCTCTGGACAGGTTGAACACAACACAAGGTTCCAGGAGAGAGATGTATTGTGTATCAGTGCAACAACCAAGATCCTGAAAAGCTCTGAAAGACTTCCATTATGGGTTATTCTCAAACCACCCAAGTCCTATTTTCTAGGATGCTGTGTAGCTATTTTCCGCCATATTGGATAAGCAATTATAGTGATTGCAGACACAAACTAGGTAACTCACAATGCTATGCTTCCCTCCTGGCTATTTGAACTCCTAATCATAATCTTCTCAATGCTTTGACATTTCCCTGCTTGAGAGTCCATTGGAAGCCTCGTCTTCTTGGTGTATGTTATTTTCTCTGGCATCCAGGGAACTGGCACAGCTTTGCAAGATCAGCTTAAGAGAATACAACAAGGCCGGAGCAAATATACTGGCAGAAAGGAGGCCTCAAGGCAATTATTCAAAAGGGAATGCCAAAGAGAAACATAAAATTCCAATGGTTCTTAATTCCGGGCACTATCATCAAATGCTCAGGAGTGCAGCTCCGATCAGAGAGATAGCATTCCTGCCTGGGTGAGCAGAGTTTTTACACAGGCTTTATCTTTGAGATGGAGGAGGAATAAAACTAGGAGGTTGGCAGGCTGGGACTGGCAGCCAGCAAGCTGCAAACTTGGCAAAACCCAATCTTGATTTCTTCGTTATTTTGTTACCGGTCCACTTTGGGGCTGGTAGTTCTGTTATCATCCTCTATAGTTGTTTGATTGTTTATTTTAATGCATATGGATTTTATCTTCTTTTATCTCATCTTGTTTTGGATTGTTACACTCGCTCCAATTCTGAGTGGCCGTAAGCTCCAAAGGCACAGTGCTTACCCTGGTTTTCTTCTCTTTCAAAAGAGTTCCCCTGGAAGTTTTACTGGTGCTTTGTAATGTTTGCATTTATTTTACAAACATACAGGTTGCAGAAACACATAGATGTGGAGGAGGATGCAGCTTAAGCCCTCTGACAGACCGCAAAAGTCCTCTGCTCCTGTGTCAGATCCCTAGGGAGATGGGTGGCATCCTAAGATGCTTTCATGAAATCCAAAGGCATGTCTGTTTCTTGAGCACTATTCAGATTTGTTTGTTTGCATGACATTGCCTCATTCCAGTGCATTTTTTGGAACCTTTCCAAACTGCAAAAAGATTTGGCCACCCTCTATTGCTGCCATGTTCCCCCAGTGTATGTGTGTTCAGCATGCATATAGTTCTATGCATCCTCCATGTGAAGATGGCACTTTCTGCCAGTGTCCCAGAAAAACTGGGACAGCCCATTTTTTTCCCGTGAAAGAATGGCAGCCGTGTTGGTTGTCACGATCTCACTTGATTTTGCAGTCCAAGACGCCCCCCCCAAGAAAATTCTTTTTTGGGGAGGGAATACATGGTGTGGAATCATGCGAGATCGTGGAAACCAAAATGTCCACCATGCTCTCAAGATAAAAAACGGGAAGAAGGTGTCCCGGATTTGGGCTTCAGAATGTTGGAGGGTATAAGATGGACCCTGTGTGCTTGTAGAACTCCTTCCAGTGCTCACTGAATGCATGTCAGGCTTCAAGGAATTTTGGCTTCCTCCCCCCTTGGCAGTAGATAAGCAGAACAAAGAGAAAGGAGTCTTCTTACCAGTTAGAATTCTTAAAAATCACAGCGAGGGACCAAATTTTTAATTAGCGAAACCAGAAGATACTCGACTTCTCAAATGCCATACATAGCTAACCTTGAAATACCAAAACAATGAAGGGCTTTCACTTTGGCCCGTTGTCAGGGGCCAGTTCAGGAAGGCTGTTATAGGAAGATACTATACGAGGAGAAGGAATGGCCATGTGGCTCTGGGCAGCAGGAAACAACAGAGCATGCCCTTCCACATTGCCAGTATTATATAGACATTTGAGCCAGGTTTCTCCAGCCCATCCTATATAAGTTCCCTGGGCGTTCAGGACAACACTACATCTCCCTGTTACTACACGACAAAAGCCCAGAAGTAACATATTTAGTCGCCAGATTCTGCGCTGCATGATAGATATTTGTCGAAGGATGGTCTATGTTAAAAATCAGTCCTAAATTGAAGACCCTTATTGTTAGAGCTGCACTTCCGAAGCCCCACCCCATATGGCTGTTTTTAACTGATCTCTTTTAATTTTTCTTATCATTTTTTACTCATCCATTACCTATGCTTAATCAAGTATTTTATGTAAAGTGGTACCTCGGGTTACAAACACCTCGGGTTACAAACACTTCGGGTTACAGACTCCGCTAACCCGGAAGTAGTACCTTTGGTTAAGAACTTTGCCCCAGGATGATAACAGATATCATGTGGCAGCGGCGCGTGGGAGCGGGAGGCCTCATTAGCTAAAGTAGTACCTCAGGTTAAGAATGGTTTCAGGTTAAGAACGGACCTCCGGAACGAATTAAGTTTGTAACCAAAGGTACCACTGTATATGTTTTAATCGACGTTTGGTTCTTGCTCCCATTTATTTTATAATTATCCACTTAGAGGTACTGTTATGCTCTTTATTTAGATGTTTTGCTTATGCTGGTCTGCAACTGTAATAAAGTAAATTCATTCATTCATTCACAGCGAGGGATAACAAACGTCTCCCTCTAAGAATGGCAGTGCTTCCAATTAAGAATGGCAGTGCTCCCTCTAAGAATGGCAGTGCTCCCTCCCCCCGCCCCTCTCAATACACGTCACCCCTATGTCTGGTAACCTGAGCTTGTAGTTGCTGCGCTTTCTGTTCAGCAACTTTCTCAGCTCTCCTAGAATGTGGAGAGTGGTGAAGGGGGATGCTATACAATGACTGTGAATCTGTTAACCCTTTCTCTCCCAGTGTCTCTTCTCCTAGCCGCTCTTCAGGATTTCCCAGCTTTTCTCTTCTGAACTATGTCCCTCTGTAAACCACTGTTCTAAATCTATATGGTCCTCCTGCTCCTAGGGAGATTCAGGGTCAGGGGTAGGTGGTGGCACCCACCATTCTTCCTCATTGCAGCCCTCCTCAGCACAGTCCCTGACATTGCATGATGGAGGCACATGGTGAGGGGGCCAGTCCATGTACAGTGTTGGTAGGTGAGATCAGAGCATGCAGTGATGTTGGCAGACAGGGTTAGGCTGTGTGAAATCATGATCACTCCCAGCATGTTCTTTCAAAGCATGGAAGCGTTTGTGTGGACACCCATATATTTCTCAATCTAACACACCTCAGAGGTTTGTTGTGAAAATAAAATGAGCAGCGAGAAAGAACCTTGTCCACTTCCCTGAGCTCCTTGGAGAAACGGTGGGCTAAAGACATAATGAGTACAGGAAACTCTGAGTGGTTTTGTGTTCCTTTATGTCTAGGCCAATTTCAAGCAAAGCAGATTTAACATTCCGCTGTGATCTCCATAAAACATATTTGGCAACCCTGCTGTGGAAATAGGTCATGTTACAGCTGGACACATAGCTGGAGTCCCTGAATATTGAGAGCGTCTGCATTTGTGGTATAATTTATAGCTGTATGGAGGAAACAGCAATTAAATTATCATGCAACGCCCGGACAGGAACGTCTCCTCCACAGCTCATAAATGCATGTGAGAGGGGAAGCAAAGTTCCCGAATAAAATCAAAGTTCTTCCTTTATCTGAACATTTCCATTTAGGAGGATAGAGAAAGAATCTGAATTCTCATCCAAAACGTATTGCTATCTGCTTTTCACTCAATGAATTTAGCAGGAGCACAGCACAATTTTGGAATAAGGTCGTATGGTGTTCTTTTGTTTTTAATTTTTGGTGCCTGAACTGCTCTACTAGGCTTTCCTACTAGGTGTGGGAATGTAGTCCTAATATTACATCTGAGAATCTTTGTGGGGCAGTTAAGAGTGTGAGCCAGGACATCCCTAGTTCAATGCTTGCCTCTGCCATAAGCTTGCTATAAGCCTTGTGGTCACAATGGCATTGGTGAGCAGCTATTGGGGCCCCACTTCTGTGTAGGGCAGCTGTGTGTCCTACTTTATAGAGAAAATGGCTGTCGGAGGGCAGCCTGCTATCTGAAGACATCCCCTATTTGAATGGCTGTTTGGTCCAAGTTCAGATTAGAGATAGGAAAAGATGGAGGGGTCTTGAAGTTGCCTATCAGCAGTGAACACCCAGACAGCAGACTTGGCAAGCACACACAGGTCACCTGTTCATAGTCTTCCCTATTCTGGTGGGCTGCATTGTATTTCTATCTAAATTACACTCCTTATTTCTAAATTTGCATCTATACATATGAATCAGCCCATGCAGACTTTGTGCAGATCTGTATCCTTTTTCTTCCTATTGTTCAGTGATACATTCCCTCTTTTTGGTGATTCTCCATCCTTGGCAAGGACCACTTGTTCCAACGCTTATACTGATTATACCTGCCGTGCTTTTAATGAGCAGCAGTGGGATGCCATGGTGAAGCTGCCATTTTGAATTGGCTTCCCTGGTGCGATGTTCTCTCAGGTACTTTTAATGAAGGGTGTTTTACAGCAGATCATGGTGCTATTTCTGCTGCTAAGTTCACTAGGGTGGGTTCACTGATGCCATCAGAGGGCCCTCATTTGGCAGACGTCCTCACATTTGCCACTGGTCCTGCCTCACACAGCCACCACTCTTTCAGGCTCCAGCATCTGCATCAGCTCCCAAAGTTCCATCAGACTCTAATGCAATCAAGACACAGAACCCAGGATTAGGCTATGCAAATGAAAGGATCCAAACGCTTCTGGTAAAGAGAACATATGATTCTCAACAGCACCCATTAACTTGCATGGAGTAAAATAATAATTTGGGACACAGTTTCGTTGCATACTAAAACACTTTAGCATGCCCCAGGCATTAAAGGTAAAGGGACCCCTGACCATTAGGTTTAGTCGTGGCCGACTCTGGGGTTGCGGCGCTCATCTTGCTTTATTAGCCGAGGGAGCCGGCGTACAGCTTCCGGGTCCTGTGGCCAGCATGACTAAGGCACTTCTGACGAACCAGAGCAGCGCACGGAAACACCATTTACCTTCCCACCAGATTTACCTATTTATCTACTTGCACTTGATGTGCTTTCTAACTGCTAGGTTGGCAGGAGCAGAGACCAAGCAATGGGAGCTCACCCCGTCATGGGGATTCGAACCACCAACCTTCTGATTGACAAGCCCTAGGCTCTGTGGTTTAACCCACAGCGCCACCTGCAGCCCACCCCAAGCATTGCTTTTCTACAATTAGCTTGAAGGGGAATTAAAATGGAGAGCCCACCCAACGCTTGAACATAATGCAATATATATTCCCTATGACTAACTAATCACCATAATTTAGGAGACTTGAAAAGCGTGAATAGCGCCTTAAGTACATTATGGCCAATGGCCCATCTAGTCCAGCATCCTCTTCTTATAGTGGCCAACCAGATGCCTGTGGGAAGCCCACACTGGCCAGAGTGGTGTAATTGTGTGCAATACACACACACACACAGCCCTAAACACACCATAGATCAGGTTCTGAAAAAGACAGGAGGAATACTCAGAAAATAATGGGTTGCAGCAAGCTAATGTCACCATGTACTGTAGATGAGATGTAAAAAGTGAGAGGGCAAAGAATGACAATTCTAAGCAAAAAGTTTTGTTTTGGTGCAGAACTGAAAGAAGATTCGACTGGCCCATATCTCTAGCCACTGCTGTCACCAGTTACAGGTTTAAGCAAAAGCGTTTTGGGGTTATTGTGTGTGTGTGTGTGTGTGTGTGTGTGTGTGTGTAAGAAGGGCATGTTTGGTTTTCCTTTGGAAAGTAATCTTGTTCAAGAAAAAGTAGAACCAACCACCCTCTAAATGGATGTACTTGCACTACTTACTTGCTTTCAAATTCTTTGAACTATGCAAATGAAAGACAGGAATCATCTGATTTTACCCACCTGCCAAAGATCATCGGTTGATTGTCCATTAGGAAGGACACAAACAACAGAAAAGCCAAACTGAGTTTTTCTTGTCTAGATTGCACCAGCACAACAGTCCACATTGGGACTGTTTGGCCAAGCAGATAAATCGTGCAACAAATCTGCTCTTCCAAAGAGTCTGTTGTGCATGTAATATAATATCTTTGCAGGAATTCAGCCCAGCATATGAATGCACCACGCTAGTAAAAGTTAGACAAATGGTTCTTGAAGATTGTCAACATCCCCAATGAATGCTACAAAAATCATTCAGTCATGGAACATTTTGGAATCCGCTCAAGCTGGCTTTATTGTGTTCCTTTATTTTCCATGCATGTACAGCCTTGAACAGGGAGATTTCAGGAATGGAATGTGTTAAAATTTCCCATTCTATTACTTCTAAATTTCTGTAGGGGCAACTTCTTTGGTGATCACTCGTAGCCAAGTAAGATTGTCTTCCATAGACACGGTTTTAACAATGAGTCCGTAAGTGACTGTGGAGGCCAATTCTGGACCCACATGTCCTTCCACAGTGGGTACATTGGTTTCTGGGCAGGAGTTGATCACGGTGTGGATTTGCTAAGCATGCCTTCCTCTTAGCACGTTACTCCCTTGCATCCTGAGTTGGAGTGTCTTCAAAGCCCATGACACCTATCACTCAACATCCAAAAAACCAAAGTGCTGCACCAACAAGTACAAAATAACCCCTCTGCAGTGCCACAAAAGCAACTCAGTGGTGTAACGTTGGAAAATGTTGATCACTTCTCCTACCTAGGCAGTTATCTTTCTACAAGGGCCAACACTGATGCCAAAATCCAGCATCGCCTGAGCTCTGTGAGTGCGGCTTTCTCCTGATTGAAGTGCAGAGTGTTTAAGAACCGGTACATTCTGGCCGACTGAACATAGGATAACATATTCCCCGCTGCATCACACTGGTGACTGATGCTTAGCTTGTGTGTGATGACAACCCTGAGATCCTTTCCACATATGCTGCTTCCAAACCAGGTATCCTCCACTGTATACCTGAACATTTGTATTCCCCACTTTTTGACTAATTTATGCTCCCCCATTATCCTCAAAATGCACCTCAAAATCCTCCAGTTTTTGGAATTGATTGGTAGATTACGGGTTCAAGAACTCACATGGTGAATTCCTGCTATCGTGAGTCATCATCTGAAAATACATTTTTTTTTAAAAAAAATACCTTAAAAATGTTTCATTTTCTATATATTAAATCCCCTCTAGTTTGATTTAAAGCAATTTAACACCCTCCTGTGTTTTACTCAGAGCTGAAATTGATGGACCTAACTTTGTCAATGTTCTTTAACTTCCACAAATCTGTTCTGAGTAAAGGTTAGCTGAACAGCACCCCTTCTGCTCTTAGTTTCAAGGCCTAGATTCCTAGTGTAAAGTTTTTAGTAGTTTTGGACATGAGAAGCCTATTCAAGGCCATCTTATTCTTGTGCTAATGCAATTAGAAGATCTGCATTCATTTTAAATTGGTACATTTTATAGGCATTTGCATGGAGCCAAAATTAAGTTGGAAGGGAGGCAGAGGGGAAGCATGGATAAAAGCTTTCTGATGGGTTTCAGCTTCAGAAGCCAAGAATGAGTTTTGTCACTTGACTTCAAGCCCTTGAAATGGAAATGCTGGCAGACCCGGAGCTATTATGATGCCGAGATGAAGAAAATGTATATGGCAAAGAACAAGGTGAAAATGCTGAAGGCTTTCTTTTTCCAGAGTAGTTACATCTGTTCGAATTCCAAGGCAACAAGCAACATCCTGATCAAAAACATAGTACTGCGTCCAACAGAAACATCTGGATTCAAGTGTGAGTGCCAGCATGCAGTTCTTCTCTTCACTATTGGAACACTACAAAAAAAAAAAAAAAAACCCACATGGAACCATAGAAGTGAACTGGATCAAAAGGCTATCTGCCACAGTCCTTCACCCAAGGTGGAGTTGTATATCAACACACTCCCAGCAACCAAGGCCCCCAATCTAGGTCAGGGGTGGGGAAGCTTTTTGGCCCAGTGGGCCAGATCTGCAGATGAACTTTGAAAGGTGGGCAGGACAACCCAGTACGTTTCCTAGCACAATTCAAAGTGTTGGTGCTGACCTTTAAAGCCCTAAATGGCCTCAGTCCAGTATATGTGAAGGAGTGTCTCCACCCCCATCGTTCTACCCGGACACTGAGGTCCAGCACTGAGGGCCTTCTGGAGGTTCCCTCGCTGCGAGAAGCCAAGTTACAGGGAACCAGGCAGAGGGCCTTCTCGGTAGTGGCACCCTCCCTGTGGAACGCCCTCCCACCAGATGTCAAAGAGAACAACAATTACCAGACTTTTAGAAGACATCTGAAGGCAGACCTGTTTAGGGAAGCTTTTAATGTTTGATGCATTATTGTATTTTAATATTTTTTGGAAGCTGCCCAGAGTGGCTGGGGAAGCCCAGCCAGATGCGCGTGGTATAAATAAATTATCATCATCATCATCAATTATTATTATCTGTTCTTAAAATTACATAGTGGTGGGCAGCAGGCAGTGTGGTGGAGTGGCTTCAAGAAGACCACCAGCTTTCTCCCCTGGAAAAACCCACAGAGCATTCATAAATCAGGTCCCATCAGTCTCCCTGGATGGATCATCCAAATGAACACGCTTCTGCCATGTCCAGCGACTCTCTCCTTGGCTTGCCCCTCGGTGCTGGCTTCCTGGCTCTTGACCCAACTCTGACAGCTGTGTACCACTCAGTCCTGATAATCAACCAGTGGGCAGAGAATATGGCAAACAACAAGGTGGCCATTTCAACAAACAGCCGTGCCTTTGCATCATCATACCCAGTATTCCTCTCCTGTGCAGAAGTCCTTCCACACCATTACTGTTTGGTCTTTGTGGTGGCCGTGTCTCCATCATACATTTAAAGCAGCCCCCCCAAACCCTCTGAGAGCGATAGCTATAGCTCTGCAAGATGTAAACTACAAATCCCATGATTCTTTGGGATACGTTTTTAATGTATGGTGTGGTTTGTATGCAGCTGGTGTTCACATTATTAGATTTCCTATAGGTTTGCATTATACTGCAGCAGTTGAGAGGTGAGACCCTTTTGTGCTTTGACAATGATGATCTTTTAAAAGGATGGTGTATGCCTTTTCATACAGGTCTTTGAAGATAGTTGGCTCGACCTATTAATGTAATGCAAACCATCTTGAAACCTGTGAAAGCACAATTTGTGAAATGGGAAACCTTCCTGCTTAAAGTGGTACCTGATGTTATCCTGTTGGTTTAATATATTTACAGTATTTACTTAACATTAATGTGTTGGTAGATTTTAATGAGATATTTATAAAGTTCTACTGAACATCTACATTCTTCTTAGGATTTTTAAAAATCCGACTCAGATTTCCTGAAGATGTTCTTTTAGGGCTCTTCCTCAGCAAGCTTCAATTTAGGTTTGCAGATGACGGTTGTCGCTCAGTGTTGTTTGGATGTGTGATTGCTTCTCTGTGGGTGGGTGATCTGCGGTTGCTCAGATTTAATTTAAAAATGCAGATCAGAGGCAATCAAACGCCCTGGCATTCCTAGTTAGCTATTTGCTTCACTAGGCTTGCTGCTGAAGTTGTGCACACACAATTGATAATGTCCCAGATTTCAGCGAAAAACTATTGCTGTCTTTCTGGGAACTGAAAGAACAGGAGGACTAATCCTCTTTATGATAAATAAAGGGCAAGCTTACCTGGCAGGGCATGAGGAGGAGGTGATCTAATGCCAAGTCATGATTTCATCAGGACGTTTCTTTGGAAATGGAAAACATTTTATGGGCTCTTCGTTTTTATGGACCTTCTTGCAAGCACACGCACTCACGTGCGACTACACCAAACATAGGAAAAGATCAGTAAATGGGAATGTATTCCCTCCATCTCCAATAATCCATGTGGATTTTATTATGGCTGTAAAAACAACCAAATGCTGGGAGAAATCCTGAACACAGAGAAGGCTCTCGTGATGTCTCTTTTATTTGGCCTGATTTGTTGATAGGAAGCTTTAAAAACCAAAGACATTCTCCAGCTACACTCGGGGCTTAGAACAAATGTGCTAGAGCAGTCCAAAGCTCCATCTGATGGCCCAGCATTTTGTAGACACTGTTGATCCATCCAGATGTGCCATCTGGAAAACGCACAAGCAGAACCATAGAAGGGCTGTAGCTCAGTGGTAGAACATCTGCTTTGCATTCAGAAGGTCCCTGGCTCAAGGCAGGACAGGGAGAGACCCCTGTCTGATATCCAGGAGAGCTGCTGCCAGTCAATACTGGGGCAGTATTGAGTTAGACAGACCAGTGGTATACATCTTCCTTCCTGTGTCGCTATGTCATGAAGACAATAGCCTCAGCTAGGGATGCAAGAATCTGACAAATTTAGTTCTCCCGGTTTCTCATTTTTCCAATCTTAAATTCAGTTATCCACATTTTGCAGCAATTACATGCAAATTTGAATACAATTTTTATATGCAGTTTGGACTAAAGCACACATTTTTGCAATCCGTTTCTCCTAATGTACTGTTAACTATTTTTATGCACATTCTCCTCTAAAATATGCATTTTTCTGAACTTTGGTTGGAAAACTGCATTGCAAAATTCAGATAATTGTGAATTTTGAAGGATAGTACTGTTGTGGGATGCGGGTGGTGCTGTGTTATAAACCACAGAGCCTAGGGCTTGCCAATCGAATCCCCGCTTCAAATCCCTATGATGGGGTGAGCTCCCGTTGTTTGGTCCCAGCTCCTGCCAACCTAGCAGTTCAAAAGCATGTCAAAGTGCAAGTACCGCTCCGATGGGAAGGTAAATGACGTTTCCATGCACTGCTCTGGTTCAGAAGCTGCGCCAATCAGAAGCTGCGCCTTAGTTTTCGAACGTTTTGAAAGGCAAAAGGACTACCAGAAGGGATTGAATTCGAGAACCAAGATACCACTGTATGTTTATGAGATCTCGGGGGAAAAAATCTGAGAAATGTCATTCCATTGATCAACACAAGAATTACAGTTTCTCACAGGGTAAGTTCTCCCATCCCTTGTACACTTACATACAAAGCAAGTTACAAAAATAAAACACCATGCAAATGCAAAAGCATGGAAATTGCTAATAAAATCCCGTAATAGGTCACATTTAATAGGTCACAAACTGACTCCACTGACAAACACCTTGTTTGAAGCAATGTGGAAATCCTACCAGCACTGTTTGATCTGAGATGGCTCATTCATGCATACATGTTGCCACTTGATGCCGCAGCCATCGAGAGACAAACATGCAGGTAGGAACCAGCCTCTCCCAACTTGCAGTGTTGGGGAATAAGTATTCAAGATGCCATTTTCGGTGCCTGCTGCACTTGTTGAAGATCGCAAACCCTGATGCTGCAATGGTTTCTACAGAGCCATCAGCATTATTGAGCTGACTCAGCAAGCAGTCAGTATTATCAGGTAGCAAGGGATATTGTTGACAGATGTTGCTCAGCCATACCACGTGAAAGTGCGCAGCGCTGAGCTGTGTGGGGAAGAAGTGTATGGGGCAGAAACAATGCGCAACTTAGCTGTGCGAGAAAGCTTTCTGGGATGGAAAGGATCCAATCTGATAGGCAGCACAGCAAGAAAATAATGTTGCTTTAGCAAGGACATAACCAGACACCTTGTGTGTTGTGTTGCAAAGGAGCCCAGGGCAGCAAATGTCAAGTGTTAAAACATCTTAACATTTCTAGGACAGATGCAGAATGGGAAATAGCTCAGCTTAAATGGCTTGTTGGAGGAGGAAGCAGGTGCCAAAAAGGCTGGAGAGATGGTGCCTGTCTAACATGGAAAGGCAATGGTGAGACAATGGGATGCCCTCTCGCAGCTGCGGCTACTGCTGCCACCACCGCTCAGGACAAGAGCTGGCTCAGTGTGGTGTAGTGGTTAAGAGCGGTAGACTCGTAATCTGCTGAACCGGGTTCGATTCCCCGCTCCTCCACATGCAGCTGCTGGGTGACCTTGGGCTAGTCACACTTCTTTGAAGTCTCTCAGCCCCACTCACCTCACAGAGTGTTTGTTGTGGGGGAGGAAGGGAAAGGAGAATGTTAGCCGCTTTGAGACTTCTTCAGGTAGTGATAAAGCGAGATATCAAATCCAAATTCTTCTTCTTCTTCTTCTTCTTCTTCTTCTTCTTCTTCTTCTTCTTCTTCTTCTTCTTCTTCTTCCTCCTCCTCCTCCTCCTCCCTGAGCTCAGCAGCAATGGCAGTGGCGGGGGAAATAGAGGCATCCCAGAATCAAATGAGAAGCTGGGGTGGCTTCCATAATTCGGGTGACTATGGGGTGCGGCACTCATCTTGCTTTTCAGGCTGAGGGAGCTGGCGTTTGTCCACAGACAGCTTTCTGGGTTATGTGGCCAGCATAACTAAACCTGGCGCCATGGGAGACTGTGACGGAAGCCAGAGCGCACAGAAATGCCGTTTGCCTTCCCACCGCAGTGGTACCTATTTATCTACTTGCACTGGTATGATTTCGAACTGCTCGGTTGGCAGAAGCTGGGACAGAGCAACAGGAGCTCAGCCCATTGTGCAGATTTGAAACACCGACCTTCCAATCGGCAAGCCTAAGAGGTTCAGTGGTTTAGACCACAGCGCCACCCGCTCCCTTAATAAACATAAACATAGTTCCAGCACCTCTCAGGTGGGCACCATTGCCATTATAAGAGAACAAGGGAGGTGTTCATGGTGAGTTCCTGCACCTCTTTTTCTAGAAAAATAGCCCTGAACATAGTGAAACTGTGGAACACACTCCCAGGTGAGGCAGTGATAGCCACCAACTTGGATGGCTTTAAAAGAGGGTTAGACAAATTTGTCAAGGACAAGGTTACTGGGGACTACTAGCCACAAAGGCCATGTTCTACCTGTACCATCAGAGGCAATATACTTTTGAATACCAGTTGCTCAGAATCATAGGTGGCCAGAATGTTGGTGCACTCAGGTCCACTTTGCCGGCTTCCCATAGGCATCTTGTCTGCTGCTGTGTGAACAGTATGCTGGGTGAAATGGGCCGCTGGCTTGACCCAGCACAT